>NW_022280067.1:1670018-1720405 GCF_004355925.1 Anarrhichthys ocellatus | reverse complement strand
GAGAGAGAGAGAGAGAGAGAGAGAGAGAGAGAGAGAGAGAGAGAGAGTTTATGCATCTCAAGCTGATTGCTCACATGGGTGAAGATTCATTTTGGTTAACCATCCCTCCCTGTCATGATTGGCTGAACGAATGGCCCGTGAGCACACTTGATTGCACAAAGGTGGTGAGACTGATTGGTGGAATGATAACGTCGCTCATGGGGAATGTAACTTCAATAAGTCATTTCCACATAGAAGAAAAAACAAAATAGTATCAAAGGTTGATTGACTTTCGAAAGTCAGGCATCAACAATATGTTTCTAATATTTGCAGAACTAGTTGGTACTGATAATAAGACAAGTTCAAAAGCAATAAATGGCAAAAAACCTCAGGCTGCGGCTACTCTCATAGAGAACATGTTTGCAATGTAGCTATGGGACAGTACTAACCTTTATAAAGTCATTGGTCTAAGTAAAGGCTAAAACTACAAAAAGCTGGACATATTAAGGTTATGCAAATCTATTTATTTAAACTTGGAACATGGAAATACAGGAAAAGATTGTCTGAAACCAAAACAATACAATCTGCTTGTGTTTGTATTCAACTTTAAAAAGCATATATTATTCAGTTTTATAGGCAAAATACTTTTTTGTGAGAGTAGGACTTTCTTTCAAACTAGATATATCTAATTTCGCTACTCAATCCTTAAAGGAATGAGGATCAAGAAGACATAAAACAGGAAGGCTTAATTCTTCAACACCTTTAAGCTGTGGAGGGACAGTAACTCACACACTTCATCTTCCAAATTCTAAGACTTTTCTCATTTAATTTCATCTCATGAGATGGTTTCATATTCAAGCTAATCATCTTCTCGCCTTTTTCTTGTTCGCAAAAAACTCCCAAGGGCCAATAGAATTATGTTGATCTTTAGATGTAGCCTAAATGTAGACAGATCTAACTTGAATCTCTAAAAATACTGTCTCTGTTTTCATGCCCATATGTTGTGAAACATGGCTGCTGGCAACGTGCAGTTGGTTTGAACTTTTATCATGAAATGTCTTGCATATCATAACCCTGGCCAAAGACTCTATCAATCCTAATTATATCTAAGATGCGGTATAAGGTTATAGCATCAATGTCCTCACTGCTCATAAGCTTTGGCAGATATCAATTTCAGAGGGTCACATAGCTTGTCAAAGGTCTTTCATGCAAAAAACAAACACGTAAGCAGGTTTTATCGCAAGTGCATATCAACATTAGCAATCGCAAAAGGACTGTTGAAGTTAAGACCAGATGGTTTTGTTGTTTTTTGGCAACTTTATTTGTAACATTAGTAGGCCACCGTAACAATCCAAGTAAAGCCGCATCCACAAGGGTCGTGAGTATCGGCAAGGCAAAAATGACGTCACACCAACAGACACGGCCCTTCGCATGCGTTCCGTGCATCAGGACCAGCTCATATCATAGCAGTCTCTTGGATACTTCCGGGTCATTTCACTCAATTAGGAACCTTCCTAAGCTAAAAAGTGTTTTAGCTGGGAGTCATGGCTTCCATCACATTTGACTGAACAGACATGGAGCAGGTTTCCTCCTGGGTGTGACAGCAACAGAAATTGCATGCCATACTTGGGCAGCAGGAATTATACATACTTGCATTCTCTATGGAATTGTAAAGAGGAAGTGGGACTTATTTTGGGCAGCCAGGGTTAAGTCTGGTTCATTAAAGACAGTAATGCCATGGGTGAGGAACGTTCATGGCTTGGATAGAGATACAGTACAACCCTTAAGGTTGAGTCCTCGGTTCAAAAGAAGAGCTACTGCCTTTAAAAAAAATGAGTCAATGTGTACAAGCCTGTCTGCATAAAAGGATGACTACTAAGAGAACAGTTGGTAAGAGAGTTCATGTGGACAAACATGATTCATGATTTTAATATGATGTAATTAACTTCAAGGTGTGATGGAAAATGAATACAAAGAACTGGAGAGGGACATGTGGAGAAAAGAGAGATTATCTTTTTGGAGCAGAGGGGAGTCAACCATCTGCATGGAGATATGTGACATGCATTACCACTCAGCAGAAGGAGGGTGGACTAAATAAGGCACCTCATCACTCTTTGCTTTAAACTGCTTTAAATCCATGAAAGGAGATTTATTCTCCTCCATGGATTGTAAAGTTCTACAAAGGCTTTGTCTTGAGTTACCGTGCTGCTGTTAATGGACAGAATTCGGTATTTACAAAGAAAGAGTGAAAGAAATATTAATTTATTGTGTTTTTACACAAATGACATGGTTTGAAATGTCACAGGAGCTGGAAAATATTTACATTGACCTTTTGAAATACTATAAAGTAGTGTTCCTTATTTTTTTATATTTTGATATAATGACATTACTTTGGGTAGAAAACTGTTTCAATATAAATTAACAAAACAACATTAATTGTTAACTATTGTACAAATTTGGGCTGTGCTTACCTACACAGGTGTTTTCAGATGTCTTGTTTGACCCACATGGGTAATTGGTGGTCCTTGTATCGAGGGCCGTTGATGTTTAAAGTCACCATTTGGGACTGCTAAAATTGCAAACTGTTGGAAGCCCATTAAGCCCCTTCACATGAGTAGTCTAACTCGGGTGTTTTCATTCATGCCAGGATTTGAAATGACAAATCCCTTCACAGGATTTTATCAAGGAGGCAAAATAAATACGTGCAAATGACACACATCCAGATCAACTCTCGCTAACTTTGACACACAGATTCATGCAATTCAAAAAATGGAATGTCACTTTGTGGAGTGGCTGCCGCTTTAGCTCACAGAGTTTGGTGATGTCACATAACTCCCATGCTTCACACAGCCTCAACCTGAGCAGAGGGCTAATCAGCCAGAGAAATTGGAAACATGTGGGTGTAACAGGAGTCAATCAAGCACATCTGCACACAATCTAACACAAGGTCTAATCAGGGAAAATAACTGACACATTTATGATTGCGCCGTGGTTTTGTGTGTACTAAACCAATTTACATCATCCAAATAATGCTCAGTTTTTTGTTTTTTTAACTGCTTCAATGGCTTCAAGAAATGTAGTATTCCATCAAAAAATAATAATCTTTAACTTTATTTTTTGGATGGACTTTCACTTAAGGGTCACCTTTTCCGTGAACAATAGAAAATATGACGGCATCATTGAACTGTACTGACATCTATTGGCATAATGATTAAAGTAATTATTAATCATATAAATGAGTTTAATAAACTGATAAAGTCTTCTACTGTTATGACTCTGGCACTCGTTGCTCAAATTGTCTAAAAGACAGACATAACTAACCATTGTTTGTATTTAAATAAGTTTACTAATCATGTTCCATCTCATTTAAGACATTTAATTGCCAGCAAAAACAGTACATCACTTGATCTGTAAGGCCTTCGTCAGGATTAACAGCAACTCATCCATGACTAAATGACACACACAGAGATAACAAGAGATCAGCCACTTTTATTTAGAAAGAGTCCCAAAAAATAAACAAGTTAGCACACATTCCATATACAAAATGTCAGTGAGAATAGCCTGAATATGCGATGGAATTGATAAGCGACTACGGTATATGTTTCTATTGTCGATTACAAAAACAACAGTGATAATAATAATACAGTTTACCTCCCTGTGTGCTGCAGTGGAGGACTCTTCATAGGTCAGTTTCAGAAAAGAAGATCAAATAAAAAGTGTCTTATAATTAGAGGGTTTTTTCCATGTAAGTTTTCTAAGTAAGACTGAAAAAAAGAATCCTGTATTTTCTGAATAAGTACCCAAATGTAGTATTTAATGGAAGCAGAGTAGCTTTGAGGCCACAATGAAAAGGGGCTATACTTTTTCATATTCAACCTTTTTATATAAAATATATGTATATATGTATATATATTGTATATATGTCTAACATTGTATTTCCAATTTCAAACAATTAACCTCACAACTTCAACATTAAAATGAAAACGCATGTTTGGCAGTAATGAAATAAACGTATGTAGTATTTGCGGCAACAACATGCAACTGGTGCTACTTTGTCAGATCAATGCAAAATACATGGAGACTGGAAAACAAAGCGTAAAGGCTATTGTATTGTATTAGCACTGTCATTGCCACCAACTGTACATCTAGTTACAAAAGTTACAGAATGTATCATTTACATTCACTGAGATGACAGTGATTGATTATAATAAGACTATATTCATGTCTACTGGCACTAGAATTTGGCACTCTTACTTATTTGGCATTTTAAACCACCACTTAAACCATGTGGATGTCGATGCCTCTTTTTGATGTCACTTCAAAATGTGATGCGATAATACCAGACCACACTATTTTTCTTTTCGTTTTGCATTGATGGCGTGTAAACAGTTCAATTTCCTCTTCAAACTAAAACGAGCCTGGTACTCGTCAGAAAAAAACACAAACGAAAGCACTGAAGCAAACAAAGAGACAAAAGTAGAAAGCAAAACCGCTGCACCAATTCCAACAACAAAAACAGAGAAGGATTGATTCCAAATGTCAAGCATTGACATATATTTCATATCAACACCAAATGTTAAAGAATAAAATATACAGGAAAGTTTAGAGTAGGAATTAATTACATGATTTTAACATCTCAGCCCCATATGCAATGTATTTGGCTTTAAAAATATGGAACTAGAAGCTGTTTAGTATTTTTTTTCTGTCTTAATACTCACACATCAAGATGTTTATATCCAACCAGTATGTAAGCAAGTTTATTTAAAAGCTATTTTGTGAAAATACATAAAAATATTTTTTTTCAATAAACTTTTTTCTAGATTTTCTTATAAAAAAAGGACAATTTCACATCTTAATGCAGATGATATCAAGTGTGCTTGAAAATCCTGTTTGACGGTGGTGGCTACAGAAACGGTGTGTTTATGACGACATCTTCCCCTGACACACACAACCCCACACTCTGCACACACACGCACACACACACACACACTCACGCAGTTGAGATGACTGAAACTCTTACTCCCAGAAGCAACCCCTGCCGTCAATCAAGCCCTCATTTCCATCTCAGTCTAGTCCAGGCAGTTAGATAGGAAAGCGTGGTGTCATCAGTTTAGAAAAAAAGAGCCTCCCTTTTAAATTCCGAGATGTAATTCCAACCCGAGAGAGAGAAAGGTGTTTTATACGGTGAGAAATAGAGACAGAGAGCAACAATACAAGTCTTTGTGAGACACAAAATGAAGCCTCCATCTCCCACTTTTCCTTTTTCACCAGACAGAAACATAAAAAAGCGCCAGAACAGAAGGAGGGAGGGAAGGACAAAAAATCGCTCTATTGAAACCATTGTAAGGCACTCAGAAGTTTCTCATTGATCAGGACAGATCTGTTAGGCTGACGTTTAGTCCCATGTCAGGTCTCGCGTACGGGTCAGCGTGGACAGCTTTAGGAAACTCTGGAGTCATCACCCGACCATTCTCCCCAGTACTCCCAGTGACGGAAAGTCTTGCTTTGTTCCTCATGGCGTTCCCAAAGGTCATCTAAACACACAAAAGTCACGTGTACGCACAGACACAAGCAATCACAAACATTACCACATTCATACACACAAGAATCCCATACACAAACAAGGAGGCAACATGTTAGGTTAGAGCATCGGCACATCTGAAAGCTTAAAAGTTGATAAATGTTCAAAACATGAGAATGTCGATGAGAACTTAACATGATCTCAATGGGTAACACAATGCACGATTTAAATGATCATGTAAAGGCTTAAGCATGGTCATTGCAAGCATTATTGTTGAAATGTGTTACTGGGACAGAGGTATTAACAAGCATGGCCATCAACAGTCATACATGAAAATGGTTTCAAATAGCAAGGAAACTTAAATGAACAAACAGTTTTAATCTTTAAAAAGGGGGATATCTCTTTCTCTCTCATTAAATCATAAATCACCAGTACATACGATCCTTTGGCCAACCTCTTCATTCACTAACACTGAAGGATGGGACGGATGGAGCCATAAAAGCGTGCATTTGGGGGGAATTTATTAAAACCTCGTTCCCTACCCCCTAAATTTTTACACTTTCGATCCCATATACGTTGTAACCTTCCTTATAAGTTGCAAAATTCTGTGAATTCTGCGAGGAAGTTGGGTTAATATTCTGTGCATTCTTTGCCACCTTCATTCGTTTCGCCTCGGCTCGGGACTTGTAACAGAACTCGATCAAGGCCACCAGCATGGCCAAGCCGAGTCCTCCGACCAGAATGTAGAAGACGCCAGCCACGTTGCTCAGGCTGAGAGCGCTCGTCTTCTCCTGCGAAGTGCACACGAGACAGAGGTCAGCGGCATGGCAGGGGTGAAAAGGTTGAAAGATTTAAAAATGCACATGAATAAAACAGTCACAACCACGACAAAAAAATGCACAAAAATGCACCACTATATTTAATAACGATAATACAATTTTTGACAGCCAATAATATCTAAAAAGCACAGTAAATAACAAGACATAACACACAGGTGCTTTTTCATTTTGGGTAAATTTGAAGCAATGTATTGGGGTAGGGTTAGTACTGTAATCATAATGAAATGCAGCAGCAGTTTGTATGCAGTGCATATAAAGTCTATGTGTTGTGGATCTACATCCGAAATTTGTACTGTACAAGGACCATTTACATGGGTTGCCCATTACAAAGGGCTAAGCTGTTACAAACGTGCTGAAAGACCTTTACTTATAGACAGAGACAAGAAGGAAGACAGCTTAGTAATAAACCAATTGGGGTCTGACACATACAGTACAGTGAGCTTTCTTTAGCTTATAAAAACACCCATGTATTCATTTAAGGTGGACGCCAAATGGATACATAGGGCTCTACCTTGTCAAAGTGGTGCACAAGATAACTGTGTGTGGAAAAGTAATAACATGACAGCCATAGACAACACAGTTACAGTTACATGTTTTAACGTTGGGAGTATTTAAGTGACAAGACAGAGGTGAGTATCAATTATCAAGGAAAAGAAACAAGTGCCGACTGAGGAAAGAGAATCACTCAGAACAAAGTTCTCCTTTTTTTTTTCACACGGATCATTTCATTAATAATTGATGTCGTTGATTTCATGAAGCTTAACACTGGAAAAAAGGGTAGGTGAAGGAGCGGTTTGCTATTATTTTGAATTAAAAAAAATGGTGGATTTCTCATCATTTGTGATGTAGTTTAAGTGACAGGAGTGAGAGGCAACTGTTGTCTGTGAAATCAGTGTGAACTCCATTAATAACACACTAAGATCAACACGAGGCCACGCAAAAAAACAAAACATAAAAATAACACAAGACTCACAGAGTAGTACACAGTGGAAGACAGTGATACAAATACAACAGAGAGGACATTTAACACCATTGGACACCCTTAATAGATGGTCCAGAGATTAGCCAATCACTGTCAGATTTCAGTATTCTGTGCTGTGAGCGTTTCCTTTGTGTAGCTGTGTCCAAATTTAAAAATTCATAAATATCTCATGAAAGCTTTTTTGTAAGAAAAAAACTTTGTATTTCATTTGTCTTTGGAAATTTGGGGGGGCTGGAAAAAGAGGATTTAACGGGTCATTTTGATAAAGAAGTGCACATTTCAAGAATGACATTGCATGCATTACTGTATTATAAAATAATATAAATGGTATTAATCATTAGTAAGTCTGCAGGCATTAGTAAATTACATCTTACCAAGGCATCTCATGCTTTGTTTGTGCATTTGCTTGAAATGATTTATCATTACTTTAAATGGGGTCATTCCCACTAATAATTATGAGTGTGCTTGAATCACATAGAACCTGCAGCGACTAACCTTACTTCCAGAGTCCTTGGCTCCACATTCACCCTTATCGTACCACCATTTGTTTTTCAGCTTGTCTAAGACTCCTTGCTCACTGAGTTTCAATACTGCAAGGTTTACTGGCGTTCTTCACGTGGAAAATAACATAAATAACATTATCAATGTTATTTTATGTTATTATTACATTTACACTGATTAAACTTTTTTTTCTGTCTTTGATTCTCTTTCTTACATTTCTTTCTCTTCTTTCCGTTGCAGTGGTGATAGACGTTGATGCGCCATTTGGCCTAAGCAAAAGCGAGTTTTGCAGAGCCAAATGTGCATTAACGTATCACCTTGAAGTAAGCAGCAAGGGCAACAGATATACTGTATCTCCAAGTACAGTGAGCCAATGGGAACAGGCCAAACTACTGAACTCGTGGTTCATGTCTTGCACTCTTTAGAGAACCTGATTGTCAGCTACAGCATGTGTACGTGCTGATGATTCACATTGCTGAGGCTTGCTGGCTGTGCAGCCGATTCAGCAGGTGACTGGCCTGCTGTCAGTTTGGATTTGGACCCTGTGCTGGTTTGCTGCTTACTTTTGGGAGTTGCATTGAGTTACCCATCACTTTGCTCACTGGGGCTGACCTTGGAATCACCTCCCCCGCTGCCGCACTCTCCTTTGTCGTACCACCATTTGTTTTTCAATTTGTCCAACAGGCCTTGCTCATTCAGTTTTAGTACTGCGAGGTTAACCGCATTTCTTGAAACGATAAAACATACTTGTAAGACAGGGTGAGCCACTTACCAATTGTCTGTCTATCACTCCCTCATTTTAGAGATTAAAACAAATTGATTTACGTCTATTAACCCCCCCTCCCCTCTCATAGTATTTGGGTAGTTCTATCACAAAATAGCTTATCTCATGTAATCAGGATCAAATGTGAGTGCAACATGAATGTTTGTCAAAGGTGGCAGAGCTTAGCCGTGACACAACAGTGAGGACAGAGTGCTAAGACTAGGGGGACTAGTACCTACAGCAACGTACTCACATCCACAACATACATATAACAGTGTCTGGCAAGTGACTCCACTAAAAGAGAGACAACAAAACAGCAGTAACGAGGAAAAAATGGTTAGACCTCATGGAAATATGTCAAAAACATGCAACATTTCGTAAAGAAATCACCACCTAACCCAACTAACCCATTAAAATATATATCTATCTATACTATGTTTGGAGATGGAGGGAGTTTTTAGTGCAACTGATCCAATTGAGGGGCACACTTAGTAAAAGACTATTGCTATCTTAATACATATCTAAATGGTTTCAATATTCAACATTATCAAATGCATATAAAATACATATTGAAACCCAAGCAGTGCCACAATTAACGGGTGGTAAACCATTTTTAGTAACTTCCAATTTCTTTCCACAAAGGAAATGTTCATTAAGTCATTAAATAAAACAAGTGTACTGCAAGGGTTTAGCAAAACACAGACATTTAACTATACATTCCTAAAATATCTTATCAGAAATATACAAACTCATCAATCATTCAAAGTCAATCAAATGAGAAAAAGGGCAGAACAACAAGGCAACATGTTAAGCATATAGAAACATGTAAAAAGACATAAGCTAGGACAGTACTAGACATAAAGACTATAGGAGAGAAATATAAATTTAGATTAAATGGGTGAAGCAATAGAAAAGTTTCAAATCAAAATTAAATTATTTATAATACGTCTTAAATAACCAGCTGAAATCCAGCCTGGATAAGACACTCTAAATCATTAACAATAACAATTTGGGAAACTATTGCAGCAAATTTGTCAATTATTCAAATATATATATGTATATATATATATACATATATATAAAAAAAAACATTTTTTTTTTGCAATTTATCGACTTACAATAAATTGCAATGGTTTTTAAAGAATTTGAAGGGGAAGGGGCTTTACCTCATCTCCTTATACAAACCAGAGACAAATAAGCAAAGCTACATCAGGGTAGGTGGGATACTATAACAACATTGGACACATTGTTATACTATTCCACCCACCTTAATGAGGATCCTTTCGGCGTGGCGATCCCGTAGCCTTTGGAGTCCAGGTTGCCTCCCACCTTCATGGTGTCGCAGGGTTTTCGCTGCTCGATGTACTCGTTCATGGTGGACTCCAGCAGGTAGGCATATTTCCCCTTAGATTTGCGGACCCTCACAACCCCCTCGGCTGTGGTTTTCACAAACACAGAGGGTTCCGCACTGCGCATGTATGTCCACATTTTGTCAAAAAGGGCAATTTTTGAGCGCTGTTTTGGAAAAAAAAGACAATGGCAGAAGCGCCTGCTGTTAGTACGATCAGGTCATAAGAGCTTCCAAGCACATTGACTTCTTTACACCTGACATTATAATTTGTCTCGTTTTTAGATATGATTCAACCTGATTACATTTACCTCTGGTATTGATGATTGTGTCTACAGTGCTCACATTGAGATCCAATTGAGAATTGATCACTCTGTCTATAAAAGGGCTGAGCGCAAGCCTCCGGAGGCTGCATTACTCACACCGTTTAGGGGGAGAGGGCCCTCAAACATGAATTTTAGGTACTTTTACACTTGCATACATAGAGGGATGATTGAGACTTCCAGCGCAGACTTTCATGTGGTCATGCACTATCCGATTTTCAGCAGAGGAGCATGCTTCATCAAGAGGTGAAGTAAGTAGCCTTTCAGCTACTAAGGCTAAAACCTACAGCCTTGTTTCCAGAGGTGTAGAATACAAAGACAGTATCTCTTACCCTGAAAAACTCTTTAGTAGAGCCAGAGTCCAGGGTCCCATAGGCTATCTCAGTCTGTTTTGCCAGGTCTTCTGCACTTTCAATGGGAGACACCATCCTCTCGACAGTTAGGAAAGCGGCCAGGTTAGCGGTGTAGGAGGAGATAATGATTAAAGTGAAGAACCACCAAACGCCACCAACAATGCGTCCAGACAGAGACCTATTGGAAAAACAAAAGAAGAAACATTCACTTGTGTTTGTTATCGTTTAAGAGAACTTGACACTGTCTGTTTTATCAAATCATTAATTATTAACAAAAGATTCTACAACTGTAGTCAGTGAGTGGACGTGATTCCACTGAAGTTTCATGTATGTTAAAACACTTTTCTTAAAGAACATTGTGAAGCAAGTGAATGAATAAGTGAAAAGTGAAAGAAAAAGGTTTAAAAGTAAACATGATAGCCTAAAAATGAAGCCACCCTATGACCCAATCAATGATCAGTGTCATCTCGATTTAACACTTCAATGAACACTTCATTAGTTTTGTCAAAACGTTTCATTGTAGTGGTCAGATGCTTGATTTCTGTGAGTTTTCTTGAAGTCCTACCCATTGTAAAGAATGCGTTCACAAATAAAGACAAAGACTTGAAGATGATTCACCCTTTGCAGTGTGCAATAATGCAACATCTATGCTTAAAGTAATATGTTGAAGTTCTGTCTAGGGTTTAATAACATTGCTCTCAGCTCGACAAATATGTTAAACAAAGGAGGACAGCCTTGCATCAGTTGAATAAATAAACTAACATTATATAGCACTATATAACACGGTCTCCTGATTTGGAGTCATGCTGACACCTCTCACATCACCGGGATGAGATGTAGAAGACACGTTGAATCATCTTTCATCTCTGTGGAATACATGACTCAAAACTTACTTACAAGTTCCTCCTCTCACAAGTTATTAAATCTATATATACAAAAGTTCATCTGACACTAAATTTATAAAGAAGCACCATTACCCCAACGCGACCTACGGGATGTGTATGAAGAAACTACAAAATAAAAGAGTGAAAAGAGTAAATCTAGAGATTATATATATATATATACATATATATATATATATATATATATATATATCCACCTATGAACAAATAAATACAAAGCAGGACTTCTCCTACCAACACTGACCCTACACACGCTGAAATATCCTCAGTACTGCGAGTGGCCCTAACATTTTGTAAAGGTCATTACCAACCAGAAAACAACATGGATGGATAAATACTGAAAGGACTATTTTTCTTTATTTCTGAAGAAATTTTCCAGAAATGAGAAAGAGGTTTGTCTTTTGTGTAGCAGCAGAAAAAAAAGTTATTGTCAGCTGAATCAAAGAAGTTTATCTGATATGGCAAAGCTACATATGACAATGTGTTAACAGTACCTTGTTAACATACAGCTAGAATTCAACATGTCTGTTAAAAACTACTGTGCGTAACCATGCAGATGTTCAACACATTTGTCATGCTATCATGCTCAATTTAGCATTTTAGTATGATATGCTATCTAGCATGTAATTATTGCTCAAATTAGCTTGTAAACAGTCATTTGAGAGTAGTTACAGATGTGGCTGACAGTAAGTTTAGTTTAGAAATGTCCTTTATTTGACTAAAGTGTTGTAAAGTTGAAAATTAGACCCGTTGGCGAGGATAGAAATGTGAGTGAATTGTCAAAGTTAATCTTTGCCTGTTGATTCTAGTAAGTCCATTACAAATATACTGATACTTCACTCAAGTGAACTAAAGTGTTGGACCAACAGACCGCTAGCATAGCAAAAATATACACTTTGTTGACTCGCAATTTGCAAGGTTACAGATTAATCTCTTTAAGCAGTTGCTGGGAAACATGACAAAGCACACTTACATTCAAAGTTATAAATGCATGAAGTCACAAATTATTTTTGGTTAATTAAACAGAGAATAACATGGCAGTCAATGATGTTTCTGACCTACCTAGGTGAGATGTCACAGCCTTGGCGCATGAAGGCTCCAAGGGAGAACCAGAGGCTGTTAAATATGCCAAACTCGTTAGTCGACTCATTGGTCTGGATCTGCCCGTCCTCATATTCCTCAGTGTGCCACTCATATGGGCTGAAGCGGCTGACGAGGAACAGCACCACGCTGACACCGATGTAGGCAAAAACGATACACATCCAGATCTCGTAGGCCAGCGGGTCCAGGAAAGAGAAGACTCCTGGTTTGGATTTCTGAGGCTTCTTTATCATGATAGAGATTCCCAGAGACATGAAGGGTTTGGAGAAGTCAATCACCTCCTCTCGGACCAACGTGATGGTCAGAGGAGCCACTGCGATATCTGCTTTCTATCAAACCAAAGGACAAAATAACCAGAGTAAGTGGCATGCGGTATTAATTAAGACTTAAGTGACCTCTTGATGAAGACAACTCACCCCGTACACTAACTCTCCAACCATCCCATTCCATATTTTGGTCTCTGCATCTCTGGCTCCGTATTTCCCATCCCCCACTATTTTCAGTTGATATTTGAAGCCGCAGTGCTTCGCTATCTCCGCAGCCAGATCTACACAGTAACCCTCGTAGCGCTCATTGTCTACAAAAAGGTCAGAGTTCTTTTTCAGCATTACATACGGAGCTTCCTGGAGGACAGAGACAAAAACAGAAAACAGGACTCAGCACAAGAGGTTTGAAATTACAATGTTAAGCGCAGCTTCAAAAACAAGGGTTTCAGATCGGGCTCATGAGAACATAATACAGAGGGCATAGTCTAACACAAAACAAATACTTGTTGCAAGAGATTAGTAGCCTGGTATTCTGGTTGTCATTCTGAAGACAAGATTCATAAAGCCTAACCTCTCATTAAAACGAAATGTGAGGTTAAAAATACTTCCATAGTAGGCAAATTCAGTCTAAATCAAATAAGGTTTCCAACTGTTTCCCCAGCTCCACCAGAAGGGAGACACTGGAAAGACAATTAAAGAAGCTTAAACTAAGTTATACAATCATATATTCTGATATTTACCAAGATGGTGGTGACAATAACTGTTTTGTTTTCCATTCCTGTTGAGTCATTTGCTGAGACATCCACTTTGGTGACAGCCATTTTGTCAACTTCATTCCAGTATCCAATCTTTTGGGAGGAAAAACAATAACATCCATGTAATGTGTGAGTGCTACTTTAAGCTTTACATAATCTGATCCTCAAATTTAAACCATCCACAAGATGGAAAAAAAAAGTTATATTAAATTAGATACGTATTTAACCATCCAGATGCCGACCTTTACGGGACCGTTGGTCTTTAATTCCATTATGTTCACTGAGTAGTTGACTCGCTTGCCATGCTGATCGAACTGAATGTTTCCTGTCAGGCCTTCCACACGAACCTTAGAGACGGAAAATCAAAACCTTTACAACATGACATCTGCAACCTGGCTAACACAGCATGTACACAATGATTGCTCAGTCGCATGAAAACATTTTTTTGTGTTTTGCATAATTCATCATACTGCATTCTTCTTGAAATATTTAGTTGGATGTAAGTTGAAGTAGAAGGAGGCATGTAAGCATGCGAGAAGTCTGTGCACTCTTCCTATTGTCCAAGAGGTAAAGTGTGTTTGGTTATTCTCTAATCTTCTACAAAGTTAGGCTACCAAATCTGGCGTTGCGGCGAAAATGCCAATCCTCCCAATAATCTGAATGAAAGAGCGTTTAACATCGGCTCTAGGGACTGCAGGGAGTACCGGCAAAAAAGAAAATGCCGCGGCCTGCAGCAAAAAGTTGAAACACAATAAACTTTTGGAGAAATGCAACCCTACATCATGCTGATGTGGCTGCATAACTGGTGATCCAAATCTGTACAACCCAGCCATGAGGAAACGGAAGATGTTAATTGTTGTGCAGTAGATTGGTGTCAACGTGCAACTAAGTGAGACTTCCACACAACCCTGCGCTATATTGCCGTAATGCCTGTTTTGATGTGATTGCAGCCTTAGTGCCAAGATCCAAAATTACTTCAAATGGTGTTTCATGCCCAGCTACAACGCAGCAGGAAGTTATGAGTGTGTTGAGATACTTGGAAAATATTTTCCATCTCTTCTCTTATTAACTTAAATAATAAATGGGCCAAAACAGGAAGGACCATTAGGAAGATTATAGGTATCCTGTGGAGTTTTTGTGTTAAATCAGTTTAAATGCAGTGTTTTTACCAAAACCTCAAAAACATGTTGAATGGATTTAATTTCTCATAACACATATTATACAGTATGTGCTTATCATCAGATATGATTGATACCGACCCTGTGTCCGCTGTCTTGCACCGATGGGGTGGCTAAAGATTGCTATTCCTCACCTTTTATATGTATATCCAGCCCTCCTGTGTAGCAGTCGAAGGCATCAAATCTCACCCTGGATACAATTTGGTTGTGGACGCCCATCTCTACGGAGCCACATGGCCAATAGGGAGGCCAAGTCAGAGTGGTAGAGATACCCTTTGAGCATCCTGTCAATTCAACTGCATTGTGAATTATAATTTTTGAGGTAAACGTAATTGTGGATTACATTTTTAATCGTGGATTACGCTTACTTTTGACGTATCACAAAATAATTTAAATGAGTTTGCAGAAGTCGGCATAGGGAGGAAGTCACGTTAATGAAGGATCAAAAAACCCAAATAATTCCCCAGGTGTCCCCATGTCCCCATGGTGTCCCATGTCAACCAAACCTAACCAAGCAGTAGTTTTTTTGCTAAAACCTGACCTTGTACTTTAGTTGCGTTTTTGTTTGTTTTTAATTTTGTAGTAATTTTAAGACAAACCATCACGTTTTTTATTACATCGAACCAAGTAAGTAGATTTGTTGCCAACACCTAACTGAAAAAGTTTCCCTTTCGAAACGTAATTCAGAGCGCAGTTTAGTTGTATGGGAAAGTCATTTTGTAGGAAACACGGTTGGTCAGTTGGTTGATTGCTCTTATCAAAATCCAATGATGATCCTTAACCCTTGGTGCAAAATCATAGGCATTTTTTCTTCAGAAAATATCTTTTATGTTTTTGACAGATTTTCTAGTGAGATCTTTTATCACTTGCTCCTGGCTTAAAAGGCAGTTCAGATCCTGTAACTACAACCAAAAAACACTTTGGCTTCACTTTGTCTGTCAAGCTTGATTTCTCAGCAGGAGTGAAGCTAATCTTGATTCAACGCTCAGAGGACAGTCTCTGGGTAGACCTCTGTGTCTCTTCTGAAGAATAGCTGTCACCATATCTGAGCATGGTGAAAACCTCAGTCTTTCAATGTGAAGTACTTTCTGTGGGTGTTTTGTGCATTTCCTGAGGGAGATCTGCTGTTACCACGGCAACACGGCTTCACCAACAAAAGGATGTGTGTGTATACGTGTAATCAGTGTTACCTGTTTCAGCGCGCGTTCGATCTCCATTCCCTGGGCCCACGGAACAGCAGGATTGGCCAGGCAGTCACCATTGTTGGCTCTCCTGGTGAAGTCGATGCGCTGTTTGTGCAGGTAGCGGAAGGCCTCCGTCATCACCTGCACGGCGTCGTAAGTCAACGCTGATGTGTACTAGAGCAGAACAATGGGGAAAAAGAAGTTAGGGATGAGTTTGTCAGAGAGGTAGGAATTAAGCTAACTCTCTCCTATGCGTGATAGAGCTTATTCCTGTGTTGTTCGAGAACTATTAAAACTCATCAATCAGCCATTCTGTCGCAACAGATGACATGTTCTTTCATTACATAATATTCATGGGCTCTGTAGTTTAGTTTGAGTTGAACCCACACATGTCCTGCTACCATAAATACGCCAAAAGAGCATCAAATCCACAACTGGAAATGGTCCACAACAAAAAAACACAAAGTTTGTCTCTTGATTTAGTAACCATTGCTAAAACCTCAAGCAAATGTTATTTGTTTTGGCCTTTTAGGATTTGGAATTTATTTTCAGTCTTATCCTTTCAAGATGTAACAGTTTTCTTCACTTTTAATACATTTTAAAACAGTGACAGTTAAATTGGAACTTTAAGACCAAGAAATCACAAAATGGATGTCAGTAAACTGCAGACTGTGCAGGCAGCTCATGTTCACCAGTGCAGCCGAAGGTTGCTTAGTACCAAAGGATACCAAATAGATGAGAAGCAAAAGATCTAACACTGGTGTTGGGTGAGAGCCTCCAGGACATAGTTATTTTTTGTCACTTGTTATGGCCGGGCAGATTTCTCAACAACTTCATTCCATTTGGGCAAAAATAATAAATCTGTGGGGTCTCAATTAGCAGGAATGAGACACTTCACTGCAGATGGCTTTGTGACTTCTCTCAACTGCATCCGTGCTTCTAAATATTAGTCTTCAATGTCTTGAGGCAAACTACATAGGACGTATCACGTCTGTGCCTCAAGTCAAAGCATGGATCTTGAACACAACCTCGCCTCATCAATTTTTTAGGGTTTGAATAATTAGTTGACAAAAGAGGCTTTAACTCCAAGTTGTGCCATTAAATTCAACTTGCCAACCAGTGAGGACCAACATCAATATCCTCTGAAGTTCTAAACACACAAACAACACACCCTCTGTTCATCCTCCTTGGCATTTAAGTATCTTGTCCTAATTAGTGTATTTTATAGCCTATGTCTGGTGGTCTTTTATTTTTCCTGCTGTATTTATGGTATGAGCTGCACTAGTTTGTTCTGAGCTGAAAATGTCAGAGTGATTTTTCACCCAGACTTGAACCACTTGCAGCAGCCTAGCTGTGTGGCTATAAAACAGATCTTGAACTTTGACAATTTTGCAGACAGACTGTGGGAGAATATTGTTGCCGATGGCTCATGTTTCAATGTGAGAAGTTTACAGTAAGTAGTTTAGAGACAAAGAGTGGGAGGCGAGAGAGAGCTGGTACTATATTAGTCACATCAAAGGACAAGGAGAGGCGGTAACTATCATAACATCCTGATTTCAATTACATTACATGCAAATAAAGTGATAAATGTAGTATACATGCCAAAACTCAGCTCATGGGAAAATGTGTGCATGTGTAGTTGTAACAGTGCATAAGAATCTTTACTTCGAGAGGTGTTTAATGATGCACACAGTGTGTACTTACAGTGGTGAAGTTGGGTGATGCTGATGGAAACAGCATACTTTTACTTACATTAGAGCAAATGAGCCACTTTTAAGTGCTTACGAAGATATTTTCACTCAACAATCCCAGCCCGCCAATATGTATATAGAAAGAAAACTCACCCTTATTTTATCGTCGGCACCAGGATATTCCTTCTCTTCTAGGGCCTCCCATCTCTGGTCAAACTTCGACACCAAAGGATCATCAAAATCAACAATCTGAAAGCCTGACACGTTGGCACCGCCATACTGGATTTTGGTTAGATCCCCATCAACGAAACCCTGAAAAACATAAAATTAAGTTATTTTTCTATGAGAAACATTTTTGGAAAGATACAAAGTGATGACACAATCTTTGAACAAATGTAGAAGCTGTGTCAACTTACCAGATTAGCTATGATGTAGTGGTAGCCTTTAACATGTCGGCCAATTGTGATGACCTGTAGGGTTACGAGACACACAAAGTATAAGCTCCCACTGGAATAAAGAAACAAGTCTTGGGCAAACAAGATAGCATTATAAAGGTTTTTGAAAGAAGTTATTTTAGACAATTTGGGCTTTTTTTTAAATGACTCACAATATGATTAATAGCCATTTCAAAGCTGTATGTTGTCATTATTATTTTTGGAAAATTTGCATTGCAATTCTTTAATGGACCAGGAGTCTGATAATCAGAGATAAGGCAATCATAAATGTAATGAAAACAAATCAACCATTATATTCAGACATTGCAACCCTAACATGGCTGACAGTCCAGGGTATTATCACTGAATGAAAAAAACGGTGGTGTTCACAGTCACAAATACTGCTAGACAGAGGTATCCAATTGTGAATACACTTCCCTTATCAGTGGAGCAGAAAAGCAGAAAATAACAGAAATATATCAGCTATGTTGCATTTCTGTACCTCTTATAAATGACACACCTGAAACTAATCCCACTGCTTGACTGGCACCTCCGTTCGTCAGGGCCGCTACTTGAAGCAGATTTGAATAATAACGTCTTGTATCTCCCACGTAAATGTCTTTGACATGAAGCAAAAAACCTCCACCTGAACGGATTCTGTTTTTCCCAGATAAACAGGCACCGAGGCTGAGGGCATTGATTTCATTCAGCATTTGGTTAAATAGACGTTGGCATGCTTTAAATGCTAATCGATAAGCCTCTCTCCTGGGTAAAAAGTGAAGTAAATATAACTTGTTTATGTGCATCTGTTTTGCCTTTAATTGCAGTTTCATTTACAGCCTGAATGAACAATTAGTGCAATTGTTATGGTGCCTTTCAACATCTGCTGGGCTGCCGGGTCCATGTGACAATGTTGTTTTTATAAAGGCTGTATCAAATGCACATATTTTGGCTAAAAAACACTTTTGTCCTGCAGGACAAATTAAAGGACAATAGGGTTGTTAGCATTTCCTGCATAAAATTAATAAAAAAATACTGCAGATAATTTCTGAGTGTTATTTACACTTCTTGATTCTATTCACACATAATGAGGTATTTCGACTTGTGTCTACCAATGCATTGATTAATATTTTCATTCTGATATCTTTAGAAATGGGATATCTCCAAAATATATTGAGGCACCACTCAGTATATCATATCAGAAGCAACCCAACCAGAGGCCTTTATGGTCAGCAGTGGAATCAAAATCCTATCTTTTAAAAAAAGTGAGATGCTAATAGATTGTTGTAATAATCATGAGACAAATCAGACAAAAGGCAACATGTGAACTATTGTTCCCTCCATTGTGTCCCTCCATGTTTCTGATAGTCAAGACAGGATCATAAGAAAAGAAAAGATACTAGCCTCCTTGAGTTACCATCAAACCAGAGGCCCGCCTCACCGAGGTCTATGCAATCTTAAACTCCATTCACACGCCAAATGTGGAATGGAAAAGTTAAAAAAAGACAAACTGAGCAACAGTCTGTCTCCTGAGAGCAGACTGATGCAGTCAGTGCATTATTTGTTCCAACAGCTGGAGCATCCCATATTCCTTTACCTGAATCCCAGGACACCTAACTCGCTTGCAAGTCTGGTGTCAGCAGGGAAATACAAAGCTGCTTCACTGACATTTCACTTTGACATATCAAAGAAAGACAACACAACAACACTAAAATCCCTGTGCTAACGTTAAATTTGGACAACCAAGCAGTCTAAATCACGTCAAGAAAACTCCTTATGTAGGTTCTCAATGAACGTGAACAGAATGACACAAGACACTCTTTACCTGCTCCATGATGTCTTTGACTTTGTCCTGTTCACAGTCCAGGATCACCCTCCTCTCTTTCTTGTTCTCCAAATCTTGGAACAGAGTGCGGTAGGCCTCATCCTTCCCCTCGTCTTTCAGGTTTCCCACGTTGATTGCTGTCACATGCCACTTCCTCTCTGCTGCTGTGTCCAGAACAATCTGCAGCGTTGTTAGGCCTGAGGACGGAAAGTGGAGTTAAAACATTTTTCAAGCTCTCTGTCTGACTGATTTATCCGTTGTATTCTTTGGTAGTGAAGACAATTGGAGTTTTTGGTTTCAGAGGTATCCTTCTACAAATGGAACCAATGGAAAGGTAGGAATAAAAAGGTTTTCATGCATTGTGTTTCTGCACAGTATCATTGTCTCTTCTTTGTTGCCCTTTCCCATTTATTTGAAACCAGCTTTCTGGTAATGGGGTATTTTTGGTTGTATATTATTTTCTGTGTGTCCTGTTGTAAGGGCACAGTCACATACAAACTTTAGAAGTGGCCACAAAGAAGGAAAGTCATAGCAATAGAGCACAAACACCAGTGGCGGACGTAGAAAAGATGTGAAAATAAACTCAAAACAAATGTGTCAGACAACACTTATTCAAAAGCATGGGTAAACATAGTTCTTTCAATTCAGACTATTGACTGTCTGCTTATTTAAACCCTTTGGATGTTTTACAGACTGAATGCCTTATGTAAGGAGCTCATCAGGATGACTCACCGGTGTTCTGGTAGGAACCTGACCAACATGTGGGAGGCAAATGGGTCTGACAATACACTACATTGCTCCAATACCAAAAGTTGAAAAAGGCCATTTTTGAGTATTTTTCTTTCTAGATTTTTACTCAAGGTCCACTTAAGCTTTTCACCATATACAGCAGATGAAGATTTCTCAGTTGAGCTGTAGATGTTCAAGCCTTCCATAATCCTTCCATTATTTTCATCACTTTATAAGATGTTCACTGTTTACAAAGTCAAGTATGAACTGTCAAGCTCAATGTTTAAACCAACATGGTGTAAAACTACTAAACGTTCTCAGGATCACCTACTTTGAATGTTATCTGCCAACTGAAATTGCATTATCAGTGGTTATAAACATATACCAATAAATGGGTGTCGAAATTATGAAGAGTTACATTTCCATGACAACTAAGCAAACTTCTTCTGCAGATATAGAGTGTATACTATGGTTGAAAGCTCCAGTCCAAGCAAGTAAACAGACCTTTAATGGAGATTAAAGTCCAGAATGGACTGACGTGTCCATTCCCTTTCCCCACCCTTCTCTTGGCCTTTAGGGAAGGTGTAGACAAGCGTGTGTCGTTCTCCATCCCTCCCTCATCCCTCACTGGCTTCCCACCAGTAGAAATTACTGAATGTGTTTAATCGAAGCACTGTGCCTGGAGCAACTTATCCCTGTCCTCTGTCGAAGCAGTTGAGTGTTTTTATTCAACAATCTTTACATCAATACCATCTTATGAGCTCAACTGTTTCATTCTTTACTCCAAAACCAATAAAACAAAAGGATACATTAAAGAACATGCTGTACTTTTTCAAATCAATTACATGTAGCACCTTTCCATCAATCTGAAGCAAAGTCTATTAAAGGCCAAGACTAGAGTCTCCATTTGAACCTATGTTCGTATCACCTTTTCTATCTAGTTTCACAGCTGAATATCTCTCTGATATTGATCCTTTGTCTGCAGCGGGCCATTGGAGAGAGGTTTGATAAACAGGTTGAGCGTTTCCTTGCTACAGTGAGGTGAATTACAGATAAAATCAATTTCATGCGATGCAGCAATGGTTTTATGATGGTGGGGAGGAAAATGGGGACTTGCAGTTTTATCTGAATGAACTATACATCATAATTACAGTAAGGTCATTATAGTGTGGTTAAATTTGACTGTTTCATCAATGCTTATTAAATGAGATAATTTAGAGTGATTCAAAGAGAAGATACATAGAGGACAAAAGCAAAATGTAAGCGTAAAGCTTGATTCTACATTAATGATGGTTACAGTTAATTCTCTGTAGTGTCTTTGACCATTGGGCCATATGAGAGTGGGGCCATCCTTGAATCATTATTTTTCGATTGGCTCTTATGTAGCAGCCTCATCACTATTGTAAATTAATTAATACTCATAGCTGGAAGGCTACTCATTTTAGCTGTTACAAAGCTACAGCTTCTCCTGCTCACAGCAAGAGAGTAATGTTGAGTAATGTTTGAAAAAGTAGTGCCAATGCAGTTTGATTAAAGGAAAACTGTGTATTGGTCAAAATATAAATAGACATTTATTTATTTTCATGACATAATCTGTTTACATAATGAGGTCCAAAAAATGATCTAAAGAGATTATTAAAAATGCATGCTACAGAGGGAAATTCCCCAGAGCTTCACATCAGTGCAGCCACAGTCTTTGCATCTTGCGTTGTGTGCATTATTATTTGATAACTACCTCATTTATATAATCGTCACAGAAAATGTTTTTGTTGGCTATATGCTGTATGTATATGTTTGGCTGGCAGGTGTTCAGTAAAACTGAATAACTAGACAATTATACCACAGTGTAACCAGTATTCTAAATAAGGGCACAAGGTAACTGTAGCAACACGTTTTTATTAATTACTCATTGGTAATATTATTTGTATTCATTGTTTGTTATATTACAGTCCAGCTCATTCAAATGTGCCTTCAGATTTACTCAGTGACTACTGTACTTAACAAAAATGAACGACGGCGCATTTTGGTGTGTTATCAGTTTAATATCCAACAACAATTCCATAGGTGTCTTTACCACTGAGTTATCAGCCCCAAAACAACCAAAAGGCAACTAGACCACTACGCCATTGCTTATACAATTCGAATGTTTTGGATTTCTTTCTCCAATCTGCTGCGCATCAGTTTATTCTAGATATTATCAGTCCGTCCGTACAATGAACCTTGTGATATAATAATAAATAATAAAAACCTTTGTTGCTCCTCTAAATACAGAACTCAAGCGGAGACTTGGCTTCGCTGGTTTCCTCTGCAGTTCAAAGACTGCTGTATGCAGCATATTCCCCTTGGATTAGAACGGTTTGTTATCACTCCTCTTTAGAATGAGACATATGTTGTGTCTTGGCTTGCAGCCAACATTATGCCATCCATTTAAACAGGCAGAGCGCTACCATTGTACTGATGTGATTGCCCATTTGCCACTAAGTTGCACTGAATTTAAAAGGTCAGAGGAGAAATCCATGAACTGTATGCAAAATGGCATTTTTTTAATTCAGCAATTTGATAAAGCATAGAGATAATCACAACTGTGAAGGTGGAGTAACAATAAACCATAACTTCCTCTGTCCGAGTGAGGAGATTATTTCTTTCCTTGTGATCACACATGCAGCTTAACTCAATACTCCTTGATCAACAGCATCTCGATGAGTTGATGGATGTGACTGTATGATCATATGCAAATTATGATGGAAAACTATTCAAATGAGGCAAGTAAAGCCTCATAAATAATGCATAGAGGAAAGCAGTTCAATAACAGGCTTCATATGCTTGCTTCAAGCTATTGTTTCCTCACATATCCACAGTGGTAAACGTTGAGCATCGTTCCCCAGGTATACAGTACATAATCCACCTTCTGCATAACACCAACTGAAGCGCCACTAAAAAAATCAATTGGTAAGTGCTTATAGGTAGTAGTGTGGCAGTAGTGCTGCCGTTAAAGTAATTTGAATTTGAAAATGGTATTATAACAGCTCCCAGATATTGTGAAAAATACAAATTAAAACCATCAAAACATGCAAATGGATACATACATTGTCAACAAAAGTAAGAAATGTTCCACTTTGTTCAAAGGCCGTGAGCCAAATGTAGCCATAGCTGCTGGCTGCAACAGGGCAAGTTGCTGGCTGTACCCGGCTCCTGGGATGGGTACAGGTAAGATGCTGAACTAAAGCAAGAACTAAAGGCATAGCCACAACAACAAAATGGCTAGAGCCACAGTTAAAGGCGGCCCACCCAAACTCGCAAGCTTGGTTTTCCTCACAAAGCTACGTAGAGCTGAGGGCATCAGATGAGTTAATCACTACTCTCAAAAGCTTTCACTAACACAAAGTAATTTGATCCACTGTTAATTTAAATGGAGTGTCTATTTAAGCCTTCAAGATGAATATACTATTTGATTTAGCAATAGTTAGCTGGTCTTGTTGCCTAAACTGTACGTATATATTTTAGGCCCAACCCTGAAGATTTTCCTAAAACTTACTAAGTGGTTTTGTTGCATAAATATGATTTGTTTTTTGTAGCTTAATGTTGCCCCGAAAAGAAGTTGCGATGAGTGACACAATGGGTGTGTCTGTACACAAAAGCAATTGTATTTTGTGACTATCTCACAAACTGCGGTGAGACTGTGTTGAATTAAAACAGCTTTAAGTTTAGAGCCCGACTAGGCAACCAAACATAAATCCAGGTTATGGATGAAAGACACAGTTTTGAATTGTTTGTCTGTGAGGGGTCTCACACTCACTACTTAAAGGGCATTAAACATTGAAATTGGGTGTAAATGGTCAAATGCAGAATCAAACACAATTCCTTATAAGAATGTTGATCAAAGACTCAGACTGTAAAAAAAGTCCTTTTCTCTTCTTTCTTTCTTTCCTTTCTTTCTTTATTAGATATTATTCGAAGTGCTAAATTATCAGAGAACATGTAGGCATTCAGTCAGCCAAAGTAATGCAAAACACAATGCTCAGTTGTGCCTATACGCCCACATACAGTACATCCATTATCTAAGCTGACTGGCTGACAACAGTAGTGTTGCTTCAGCCAATAGCCTCAATGTGCAAATAGAATTCATCATAACCAGTGGCAACTCTATTGCCTCGTCTTCCTCGGCTCCGTCTTTGACTCGCTCAGTGACTTACGATCTCTCTCTCTCTCTCTGTGTCTCTCTCCACACTTCTGTTGCCATGGGAATGAGTGGATCACATTGACCTAATTAGACAGCCATGCAATGATGAAATATGCACAACAGGCCCTTTAGTGCCACAGCGGACGTACAGTAGCGACAGCGGGTCAGGACTAGCATTAGCAAGAGGACAATCTAAAACAGCAGGTTGGAACCTGCCCTCGGATTTTGGAGAGGAACAGTCAGTCAGGGCAAGGCTGACTGGGAGGATGAGCAATGGATTCTGGGAGAAGAGGACGAAAAGCATGTTGAAAAAATATGAGAATGAAGGTATAGCATAAGGGGGATACTGTAGAGAATGAAGGTATAGCATAAGGGGGATACTGTAGATAGATCATGTGTGGTAAGAATGTAAGTGATGTCAAACAATAAGTTAAAGCTAATACAGAGCAGAAATGCACTAAATCCCTCCTAAACCGTTGGTACTACACAGTATTCAGCCTAAACACGAGTGCATAGAAAGAGATCCCACTTCCTGTTACATTAAGACATTCTGTATATTAGTCAGATTTCTGGTAAGCCATCTTTGGGGTTTCATCAAGAATCATTCAACACCCGCAAAGTGCTTTTTGGAAGTTATCCCAAAACTCTTTACCTTTTAGTGTGCAGAAAATACAAATAATGAATGATGTTCATTCTAAAATGAGGAGTAAAAAAGGGGCTTAAGAGGTGTAACCTGAAAGCCGAATATCCCTATTAGAATGAAAGAAAAAAGAAAAGACTTGATAGTGTACTTCCACTGTAACTGGATACGATTGAGGTTTTAATTGTGTTCTTTCACAGAAGAAGCTATTTAAATACAATGGAACACTATCTTTGGAAGAGATTTCCTTTTCAGTGCTGGACAGTCCCTCTGTGCCGCAGGAGGCTGCATTGTTCTCCAAGATTACAACAATTAGCAGATGACACCACGAAATGAGTGACATGACACAGCAAAGAGAGATAACACACAAAGGGCTATTGTGTGTTATTTAGCCTCATTTGGCGTTATCGTCTTTACGCTTTACACAACATGTGTGATATTCAGACACCAGATGTAAGTGGGGAAAAAAGCTACAATTTGAAGACTGATAAAGCATGTGAAGAACCATTCGGACAGCTAAACACCTGCTAAATTAAAATTCCAAGATTTACATCAATCTCGAATTGAAAAAAAGAATCACTGACGAAAGGGATCAAAGAATAGAGATGGAATAGATTTGAATATGAAGTAAGTCTGGATATTACAGTTTGAGGGTGGATCATTTCCATCTTGCAGTAAATCAGTCCATGATCTTGATTGGGATCGCTATCACAGGTGCACTCACTGGCTGAGTAGAGAAGGAAACTGCAAAATTATGATTTTTCTTAAATGTGCAGACTGACAAGTAATTAGTGCAATAATGATACTAACCAATTAGCAGACCAGGAGGTTGGTGAAGCTTGACATTGAGTTAGAGGTAGTGACCACATAATCACCATCTACTAACCTGTGTGTGTATGTAGTGTCAGATGTGTAAAAGAGATAACTGTAAGTAAAACATTCCACCGGTATCACTTCCTGTATGGCTTTTGTGACGAATACAGTAATGCCCTCCCCTAATATGCAAATGTAAACAGCAACAATGAACTTATCTTTGAATATTTAAATGGTAGCACTTAAACAATAGCCTACCTGTTTGGAACAGTGTCATTCTTTTGGGAAAATGCACATGAAGTTATTGGAAAACTTAAACTCCCCAAATCTCACATAATGCCACGACTGGTTTTCACAAATTACAAATCACAAACTTTTTAAAATTTAAAATTTGTGATTTGCAATTGCTTCAAAATATACGGATATTCTGCCTCCCACAAACAACTTATTATTAAACAACTTGTTTTCATTGGGGGGCAGTTATGGGCGTTTTCTGTAATATATTTGTATATATTATATATATGCTATTATTATATATACTTAAATGATACAGAAACATCATCAAAAGAAAGTAATGACAGATCCTGTTTTGCATATTCTCCTTTGGTACTACTCACTAATATTGAACAACTAACTGTCCTCATATAGATTACTCCTCTGTCTACCACTATAATGGGCACACACTTTTAGCTCTGAAGCCAGATATAACTTTTTTCAGTCGTCAGTGTTCATAGCATAAACACATAAGGCAAACAAATCACTTTGTAGAACGAGTATGGAAGTCCACAACTGCAGGGCACATCACCTTTACTGTACGTCAAAGATGACTGCCTCCCCTCCCCTTGATATTACGTAAAACACACTCCCAAACACAGGAGGTGCTATAGTTGATTGTATGTGACAAGCTCTTTGTCAGAAACCAAAAATGCCCTTTACCTGGATTTACCTGTGCTGTGTCACATGCTTACAGTCAGTGTGTTTTGCATATGTTGTGTTTGTGCTGAAAGAAGCAGTTTGAACACAATCTTTGGATTGCATGAGGTCAAACCGTTGTAATCTTTTTTTGAAAGAGACATAATCATTTAAGCAAAGGGCAATGGACGATGTCACTTTAAAATGAGAAAAAAGTCATTTTCAAAGGGCAATGTAGTTTTTAATCAAGGTAGAAATAATTGCCAGCACTAAATATTTAGCTCAACCTGTTCCCACTCGCAACTCGTTGAATACAGCAGCTTAGTCAGTGCAGCTCTGCCTGATATGACTCAGCGGGGCTGTGGGAACCCTTTAGTTAACTCCAGTGTAAACCCTTCTGCGTAGTTATTAAATGGTCAGAGCAAGTGACATAGTATAAAGAGCTTGAAAGTCTGCGCAGGGCCAAACACAGGGATTTGAACCAGCAGACTGCTGTTCATCTCTGTGTGGAACCAAATCAAAGTTTACTTTTTTAATTTTGTTATGTAACATACGCAGCCTACTTAATGCCATTGATGTAACAAAAGTACATATTTTACATCAAACTTCATTATTTAAACCCAAACTACGAACTTTTCCTAACCCTAACCATTTATGTCTTACATAACCAAGTTGTTTTGTTGTGAAGTAAACCTAAAAACTAAGTAAACCTATGTTGGAAGTTAATGTTGAAAAGACACTGTATTGTATAACTGTTATGACTGGAAACTGACACGTGTTCCCTGACATGTCCAAAACCGATGCTAGAGGGGAACCTAGAGCGTCACTGAACAAGCGTTAGTATTTGACGAGTTGTCTTGCGTAGCTACAGCCACATATGTATTCCATTAGACTCTGTCATTATTATGGTAATTTTATGATGCCAACATTAGTGGTAACGTTTGTGGAATCAGATCTGAAAAGATCCTTTCAAAAATGGGGTCCATGACTTACCTCGGTCACTGTCGTACAGGTAGGCAAACTTTTCCCACTTGTAGTACTCGATAAGGCTGAGGAGAGGCCCCTTGATATCGGGTCTCATCTGGATGATGAACTGCTGATTCCCATCCAGAGGGAAGCTGGGCGTAATGAAGGAGACATGGAGCGTCCCACAAAATGACGTGATGGTGTTCACGGACTTCTTGTCGTAGAAGCCGAAAATGGCGTACACTCCTCTTGAGAACTGTGAACAGACTGAAGCAGAGGAAAGAGGTTTGTTAAGGTGTGTTGCTCGATGTTTAGCACACATCCCCTGCATCGGAACAATGACACTTTTCCTCTGTGAAACGAACTGCAGACATTTATTTGTGATGCTTTCAAAGCTCTCTGCCATAATTCACAACAGTGTATACATCCAAGACCGTTATCACAATCCTTTAGAGCACATTAGGGCTGCACACAACTATTAAGGGTCGCCTCTTTCTGTTTGTCTTCCTGCTGATTTATAGATAGCTTTCCATAAGCTTTGCCAGGGGACTGCTTGTATTCAACAGTAAGAGATCCACTGTACGCCAGTCACTATGTGAAACTTTTATGAGTTGCCCTATGACTTTTTGAAACAGTGGGAATAAGTGATGTTGAGTTTATCAATCATTCACCAAAACCGCACATTAATTCTTCATATGAGATATCCATCCGTGCTGTTCCATGATATTCTAAAAAGGTACTGTCTTCTGTTTGATTTCCGCTCATGCAGAAAACCATTTTAGGCTACTCCTATGAGAACATGTGGCAGGGCAGATATGTTACAGTGCACAGCCTTCACCACCAACTACCAGCAATGTATGTGTCCACGGTAGATGAGTACTTAATGCATCTTCTTTAGAGCCCATTAGACCTAAATGATCTCCTTTGTTAAGATCCTTTTAGGGTATGCCACCAGCATTTATGATGACTTTGTGTTTGCATCCGATTATTTGTATTGGGACCTCATCTTGTTGACTCTGCAAAATCACCTTTGTTCAATAATTCATGACGCATGCTCAGGTACATACAGTATAGTACCTATGCTGGCCGCCAACATCCATTATGCACAGACTGGAAAAGGGCACTGTGCACTGAAGATAAACATGGACACTGCGTGTCTTAGTAATCCTGAGATTGCAGGCTGTTTCTCAAACATGTTTCCAGGGTCAGCAGGTTGGCATGTTGCTTGTAAATGTGTATTGATTAAATGCAAGTTAATCAGGCTTATTGACTTGTACATATGTGTCTTCCAATGTAATTAATCTAATGAGTAATTTCCCTCGCTACATTATAACTGGGATGACTTGCTGACAAAGGGAAGTGGAGTCCATAAATCATATATTAGCTGGCTTGGTTTAAATACTGTAGGCTTCCTGCCACTTCTGCACTGGCTGTGGCAGCTATCGTTGATGAATTGAAACATGCTGGGCAGCATAAAGAGTGTGTGCCGTGGGCTTAGCAACATGGGAATGAGGGAATGTTATCAACAGATTCTCATAAAAGCTTTGCTCTTCCGCTTTTATGTTAAAACAGGATGTTTAGGAAAGGTTTATTCAATTCCCTGCTTTAATGTTTCACTCATCCACACAGTGAGTACTCTTTACAGCCACTTTCGTGTACTTTTAAACACTGAGCAGCTTCATTTGTGAAGTTTGGGTCAAAATGAACAGCAGCTCATTAAAATGTGTCTCTGGCGAACGAATGAAGCAGCCTGAGTATTTGGTCTTTGTCTATTCTGCTGAAAAAGACAGACTCACTTTGATCATGAAAAACTTAAATTAAACTTAAACTTTCTGTTGCCAATAGAGTTTGAATAGAGGTTGAAGTTGGAGATGGTATTTCGGGGACTCAGGGTTCCTAAAGTAGAAGTCCAATTTATTTCCTTCATAGACAGTGGCAGGTGACTGACAGAGCACTTCAACAGCCTGCATAGACATGCATCTCTGCTTTAAAAATCAATAAAAAGAAGACAAGCATCGGCATTAGAAAATATCTGCTTCTTTGATAAAAAGTCAAATGTACAGGCCTTTGGTTAACTACTGTATTACTCCCAACATGCACTTTGGTTTAATGTGATGATTCTGATACACCATGTCACGACGGTTAGATAGAAGAAAAAGCACAGTTGTTAGAAAACTGAAGTAGTTCTGATTGCCATCTCTTCTCTTCAACAACGGCAGCTGATTCTCATTGGTATTGTAGTATTTAAAGCCATTTGCCATACCAAGGTGATGTAAAAAACATTATTTCTCAAAAACAAAATAGGTTAAAAATGATTTAAACTGGTGGTCAGAAAAAGGATACATTTTCCAGGAGATACATGTGTTTCTATTTTAAAGGGCACTGGGGATATGATTGAAGGATTTACTTCTGAAGTGGGAATTCAGAGTGGGTAAAAATACTTCCGTAACCAGCAACTCTTCCCACCTCACAACTCTACACTACTGTACATGAAGGGGTATTCTAAAATTGCGGGATTGTGACATATAATTATAAAATGTAACATCAAACAGTCATGCTAAAAAACTATGTCTCACTGTGTCACGTCTTTGGTTGACAGTTTCAAGTCTGTTTCACCTCTGAGGTGTGCTCTTTTTTGTACCTGTAACCACACCAGTGATGTCATGATGTACTGACACATCACTGTGTACACTTCTATATCACGGACGCAATGTCATGAGTACTTTCACACAGAACGTGAATATTATGTGGCAACAAAAGTGACACTTTTATTTTTCAGGACAATTCAATCACGTTGTGCAGAACGGGTTGAGTTGCGCCTCTATTCATAAAACAAACACACAGAGGTTCCATAGTCAGAACAAAGGCAGCAAACTATATTACTCCTTTGAACCTTGACGAGATCAGAACCACAATAAAAGCCCTAGACATAAGATTCGTAGGCGAGTCTTTTGCATTTTTGTGTTGTTTATTTTTTACACCCACGTGTTAAAAGCCTAAAGTTACTTGCTTTACTCTAGTACACCAAGCAATATTTTGTGAGGCAGTGAGAGTGTTACTAATACAGTCCAAATTCAGATTTTCTATTAAGACTGGGGAATCCAAACCATTCTCCACAAATTGAAAAGTAAACTTCCCCATCATTAAGGCTACTTCAACCTGCACTGTCTTTGTACCCCCGAGTCCCAAAACATGCAGAGCTCATCAAGAATGGGCCAAAATAAACGGGGGCAAGGCCAGCTTTCATCCACTGCCAGAATCCATGTGCTGCCCCAAATCTTTACCGATCCATCGACTCGAGCAATAAAAATGTTCATCAATGTCGTCGGGGATAAACAGCTAATGGCGGTCCAACCACCTCCATCAGTCCGTGGCACCGTTCCTAATCTTTTTAGCAGACGACAGTGTGGCCACAGAGAGATCAGACCTCACTAATCCAATTCCACTTGTGTCTAACTGGGAGCTAAAAGAACACAAAGTGTGTCGTCTGTTTAACAGCGGCAATCTAATTGGAAATTATTCTGCACAATTCGGTGAAGGCGATGACACATTCCTCAGAGGAGATGTTAGGTTACATGTTAAACAAGCCATGGCACTCTGTTCATGGGTTACAAATGTGAACAATTTGAATTTGGTTATATTTTGTATAGTTTTTAGGGCCGATTTGCCTCCAAATGTAGTCTCCATTAATCGTAATTACTTTATTAATGTTCTATCTGCTACATTTGACAAACACAGCTCACATCGGCTCTTAAAAGTAAAAAAAAAAAAAGCATCCTATCACATTATGGCATCATAGAACAGAAATAATTTATTCTAGCAGCCCTCATTGCCACCCTCTGAAGCGAATACAGCTGTAGAGTTTCTGCCTGTCCCTGTGTTACGTCCGTCCATTGTCATGTTTCCAAGGCTTTCTTTCCTGGCACACTCTCGCTGGTGAGCTTGCTGAGTTTGCCCAGGATTAAAACTCTCTGAGCTCATGCTTAGAGACTGGATATCCTCCATGACTGGTCTGCAGCTTATGCCAGAGCGAACAGTTTGACAACATGTTACTTTATTACCAAATATGGTAATTCACATCCAGAAGCCAATGCACTATACCCATTTCTCCATGGAGCGGCTGTTTTTGCTGGCATTGGAATGTGACAGCAAAAGAATGAGGACCAAAAGGTTTTTAATGGGCGAGACATCTACGTGTGCCTCTTCAATAGGGAACTTAGAAATGTTTAATAAAGGAAGAAATGAAAGGCACAAACAGCAACATTTAAAAACGGTGAGGATAACGGTGAGGATTGTGGGAAAAGCCGTTAAGCCTTCTGTCACATCCGACCACTTTCAAATGAAACCAGGGAGGCTTGCTCACAGAAATCCTCCTCCGAACACAGAAAAAAAATAAGTTACTGCCTATTTTTTTTTTTCCCCCGTGCTGATGAGGTCACCCTTATTAGTCACCGAGAGCAAAGTGTTGAAACAACTCTTATTGCTCTTTGCTGGGTCTGTACGCTGTGGTAAATGCAGTTCTCACTTAATCTGGGAATGTTTAAGTAAGATAAAGACACTGTCGACTTGGGAACTTGTAATACTGACATTGTAGTTACAGACAATAGTGCATAGAGCATAACAGACTGATTTTTCTGTATTTGGTTGTTGCTGTGGGTTGGTCTAAGAATTTCTTTGGAAGGTTGTTAATTCTTTCATCAGTAAACCAGTAATAACAAAGGAAATGGGTCTTTGAAGAAGTGAGGAATGGCCAAAATGTCCTCACTTTCCAAAGATGTCCTCGCTCAGATGGTGAAAAAGTCTTTAGGTCCTCACTATGTAGCAAGCACAAAGACATACACACCACAAGTGAAATTGTTTGTCTGATTGAAAGTGGAGGACCCAATTTGCTGTTGTGAGGTTTTGGGACTTTTAGTAAGTTATCTATGAGATTGTTGGGCTTGCTAAAAATGTCTTTTAGCTTATGTGGTTATCGGAGGCAGCTTTACAAGGCAAATTCAAACCTTTAAAATTCCTAATGAATTTACACTGTACCAACAAATGTGCAAAGTGACTACTCTTACTTCCACGGAGGAAACAAACATTATGGCAAACCTTATGGCAATAGAGAGTGGACTAGGATTTTACTTATTCATTCATTTATTTTCCTAATTTATGATTATTAATTGAGTAAAATGTTTTTTTAATTGAGTAAAATACATTGTTAATGAAGTTAGTATGTTGAAATTGGTAAATAAGATCGAAAAAAAATGTAATGGTAACTGTCTGATCCAAAATAACACTGAAATAACAGTTAAAATCACTGACTTCACTGATATTTGCCATGGGTGTGCAGTATGCTCAGTGTAGACAGTACCGCAGCATTTAACAGAAAACTTGTGTTGTCTTGTCTAAAGTTTGGGTTGGATTAACGGCTGGACTCTGGAAAAGATTCTCTTTGTACCAACTGCATACTTTGTTCCTGCAGTAGTTCCTGTACATTACATTACTAGAGATGTACAAGTGACACTCTGTGGTCATCAAAAGGTGCTAATCACCTCATTATCATCAGCTGTGACTCTGGATCTGTGTTTCACCTTCAAAGGAGAAAGTGCGCCCTGTGAAATATATTTAGCCGTCCCAATTAGCTGACCTCATTTTCACCACCATGGCACTGAAGGCATCTCCTCCGCTCCACCACATTAGTGCCCGGTCACTGATCAGAGACTCAATTTGCATGAACTGGTAATTTATTTAGTCTTTAAGCAAGCTTTTATAATTCTGTGTTCACTTCTTTGCAAATTAAGTTAGTTCGATCATCTCAAATGAGACCCTGAAACAGACATATGAGTACACCAAGGTTTGATAATAAGGACAATGAGTATAAAGACATTATTATATTAATATTTTCTGCATGTTTAAATATGATTGGTATCTTACCATACTTAGGCTTTAAGACATCTGCCTTTTTTCATACTGTACAATACCTAAAACAATTTAGCCCTAGTAACTCAATGTTATGGGGAACGTTTGCATACATTACATCTTTTTAATTAATAATTAGTTTGAAAAATAACTGTAAAATCAGGAAATAGAAGTAGCAATACAGTTTAATTGCAGGCTTTACAGTAGTTTTTTATTCAGCTCTAATGATTGATTTAATTAACAGTGGACAACACTGCGATATGTAATGGAAGACCCCCAGAGGCCCACTGCATCAGCAAAACTATGAATCAGTTTAACACTCACACAGACACACACACACAGACCACGTCACTGTGGTGATGATCATCAGCAGTCCAGTCACAGCGAACAGAACTGACTGTTAGATATCGCACCCTCTCCAACACTCCTGTTCTCACCAGAGAAAAGGCCTCTGGGCTATGGGACTTTTATGTAAAACTGATCTGTCACCAGTTGAAGAGAAAGCTTAGAGCCACCACTCCTTCTGTCAGAGAAACCTAAGCACATTTGTCACTGATATAGTTGCTGCACGGCTAGATTTTGACCTTGTATGCCTCCAAAAAAACTGTACAAACTAGTTGGTTTGTCAGTCCTTCAAAACGACGAATTATGACCAAAACAATTTGCTAACCTGGCTGCTACCCGATGTTTAATGTATGGTTTAGGCAACTAAACTGCTTGGGTAAGGTCAGGAAAAATATCACTATCAGAATTCAATAAATCAATACGTTGACTTTTGGTGAGAAACAGGATGGGAACCATAATCCCCAGTGTCCGAGTCATACGTATGCTTTCTATACCCGACCACATCTCCAGACTTCTTCTTCAGGCGTTTTGCAGCGGTATATTGTCATGGTTTTTCAGCCTTTGATATTAAATGAAAATATATTGGTTATTTAAAAATTATGTCGATTGTCATTTTTTGTCAACGTCAATGAGTGTACACCAAAATATTCTAGGGGCATCCTTGTCACATAAAAGTCTTAGTCATGTACAGGACATTGTCATCAGCAAATAGTTTTATAGTATTCATACGGCTCACTACATTTCTATTGTGAACCAATCTGCCAAATTTTCACTGTCAATTTATCTCATTTGTTAATCTTGCAATATCTGCTCCTGGTAAGTAAATCACGATTAATGTTATTACAGTTCAGCCAACTCAAACCTTGTGATTGAATAGAAGGTTGGACATTTTGGGAAATACACGATTTCACTGTCTTGACTAGAGTTAGATTAGGGGGAATCGGCAAGCACGGCTCTGCTCAAAGTCAACACAATCTGCCTACCAGCACCTCTAAAGCTCACTATTTTACATGTGCATGATAGCTACTTTACTTATCAAAAGATATTATTGTAAATATAATCACCAGGATTGCCAGACTATTTATTTTTCTAATTCATCCTATACAGCAGACACATTTCACGCATTTAAAAAGAACAGCATGTTTTGGCTCCGCTTAATGATTTTGTACCGCTTTTAAGGCCTTTCAGAGTCCTCCTGTCTGTCTTGCACTGAAGCAACTCAAGGACGCTTTCAAAACAAAAATCATCGCTGTCTTCCTTTTGTAATTTCAGAGTATTTCCTTCCTTATCACTGCATCTCAGACAGAGATGTTTCAGCTCTCAGCTGAAATCTGCTTCACACCATTCCCAAAGACGTCTTTAGGTTAAACGCCCTTTGATTGAATTGATTCATAAAAGACTGTATATGCTTCACCATATTAGGACCTGCAACTCTTGTGGGAAATAAAATATGCATCAATAACCTATCGAATTTTAGGAGTACAGGCAGTGTTTTATAACTTCAAAGACCTTTGTTTGCAGCCCATAACAACATGATCTGCTTTCATTCCCTCTGTAGACTGTTGCCAGGGTAACATATTTCAGCCATGTTCCCCCGCTACACTGCAGAAAACATTCATCTCTGCACGTCATTTCATGTCGTTTTGAGGCTTTGAATGTCAACTTTTCTGAAAGCAACTGAAGAAATGAGCCAAATGGGTTAGATTCCTGCTCCACAGCTGAACTTCTGAAAATCTTGTCATTGTGAAATCTTTTTCTGGTAAGAGAGGCATATATGCACTGCAGCACTGCAGGCTGCTGCCTTGGGTGACAGATCTCAGTGACGCTCTTGAGTGGCCGATAGGAAGACTTCTGGGAGGTGTCACTGTGGACCAGCGAGGCGCACTGGGAGGTGTTTTTGTCTGCCTTCGAGCAGCTCTTCCGGCAGCTGGTCTCGACAAGAACATTACAGCTCAGTTCTTATCAACTTCTGACTGCCCCTCCTCCCATCCTATTTCTCTCTGTCTCTCTTTCTCCCTCTTTCACTTTGTTCACTGACCTGTTTCCTGGAGGCTTTCTGACTGAGGCTGTGGATAGAGGATGTAGGTTTCACAAGAACGGAGTCTGATGAATGTTTTCCATAATATAGGCACAATATGCTATCGTTGAACAGCTTCCTCAATGTCCCAATCGTCCTTTCAGCTCTGCCTTTTGTTGTTATCTAGACACTTTTGAATGCTTCACCAGTAGGGATGGGGTAAGTAGCGACTGTGTGCAGAGCCTTGGAAGCTGACAGAACAGCTCAAATATGCCAGTTATTGGCAAAGTTGAGTAGCTGCGTCACTTACCACTAACTAACAATGTACAGTTCATGCCAGCATTTCTCCTGTGAATTTTTTATCAATATCATTAACAACATCCAAACAGCTCCGCTGATGTTATACATAAAAGTCAGTTTATTCATGACTACTCAGCCAGTGAATAAAATTCTGTGGCACTGGAGGAGCTTTTTCTAGTCTGAAAAAAATAATCCAAGTGATGCCAGCAGGGTTATCTCAGCTTGGAAAAATCTTTTACAACATCCTCTGCAATAGACTCAAAACAAAAAGATGCCATCAAGTTGCATTGGTGTGATCCTTTTGGAGCTTGATAACAGTGTCCTCTGAGCTATTGAAACCCACACTTAATCTGTCTCTTGCGAGCTTTAAGGTAACAGCAGTATCATTTTGATATGAGTGTAAAAAATCACATCTAACTTTCCTGATCCCCTCCAATGAAGGCAGGATGACCCTTTTACCGTTAAACACAGCGGGATGTCACTGAAGGTGTGTGAGTGTGTGTGTTGCCCTCAGATTGATCTGCTAGCCGAAACAATTGTGTAGTAATTCCCTGTTCAGTCATGCAAGACCTGTTTTAAACACTGATCTGGATTGGAACTTTTAAACACCGCACATTTCAAAGAAACACTATTACATTACATTGTTGGTCCAACGGGGATTCTCAAACGTCAGATTAAGTAACACCTAATCTTGCAAAAAGATTTAAACAAAATCCAACAAGCAGCAGCCTATAAAAGGCTTATTTGTAGCTATCACACTATAATTATGCAGTGCTTTGAGAATATATTTTTTTAGTATTACCTATCAGAAACACGGATAAGTCTTAGATCTTAAGAAAGAGAAGCACTGCGTTGTGTTGCTGTGCAACATCCATCCCACTATGCACAATACACTCCAATCCATCCCACTAAGCACAATACAGAATTCTGCAGCGTTATTGATTCTGTGAAGTCGGCCCATTCATCACACGCAGCTACTTTGTTCGCATTCCATCTGCCTGCTGTAATAAAACATATTGTACGTCCACTGACCTTTAGCGGAAATGCCAAAGCAGAGTTGAGATCTGCTATTCTATGTTCTAATGATCTTGGAACCTGTCCGAGCAAAATTAGTTACATCTATAAAAAAAACACGGCTTCATCCAGCGTCTGAGGGAGCAGCTGCCATAGAAACCAGACACTGAGTGCTGAAGACGAATAAGGACAGAATCAACGAGATGGAGCAAAGCAAAGAGGCAACGCGCATGATCCTGTCTTAGATGGCTCCTGGTCAAATTACTTTTTATATCATAGGTAACCTGAATCTAAATATTTTCAGAAACATTGTAAAAAGTATGTGAACGGTACCCTTTCCCTCTTATTTGTCTCTCATTTCCCTTCTGTAGGGGGTTCCTCCCTAGGTCGCTCAAAATGACCCCAGGCCTCTCATCAGCTCACCATCTCCATTGGGCCCTTGACTCTTCCCCTCTGTCATGGCCCTTAGCTCTTCCCTCTGTCCCTGACCTTCACACAACCATCCAGCATCTATTTATTTCAATACGTGAATGAATACATTCAGTGTGACAAGGTTGAGACAGTCTTACATATTACTTCTACTTCAACACATGAGGCTGTGTGGTTATCAAAATCAAGTATTCTCTTAGTCCACTACCATACATTACCATACTTAGTTGATTAAGATACGGCCCTGCTATCAATTTCAAATAAAAGCATTTGTTTAATATATTAATACTGGCCAGGGATGAGGCCAGCGCAAACTTATCTAATTGAGGCAGGGAAAAAAAAGATTGTGTAATTACTCGTACTCTTGATCACGTATCAGCTCACATAATGAATAAAGCAAAATGTAGAGACCATCAGCATCAACAAATTGATGCAAATCAATTCTTCTTTGTTGTTTGTTTAATCTAGGTTGAGTTCAAATAAATGAAGTCAACATTCCTGTAGAGGTTAGGATTGTCATGAGTGAGTACACCTCTCTTGTCTTTTTTATTTAAAATGAAAAGCCTACCAGGAACTGCTAAATAAAACTTAGCAGCATATTGTTGAATAAGCATAACTGATATTGTACAGAAAGAATTCCTACTATGGAAACAGGTTAACATGTACAATGTTTAAAGTTTGCATTTACAGCACAGCATCAACTGCTAACTAAAATGGGAACAGAAACAGAAAACACTTCTTACTAAAATATTATGAGATAAACACATACATTTGAAATAAAGGACTGTATCTTATATTAGCCTTTTTTGAAAATACAGCACAGCACTTGAATCAGGTCGATAAAATACAATGTACTATTTGAAATGTATGTTACACTATACTATAATGCTAACAGAGAATATGACATAATGAAACACTTAAAAGGAGATGATGAAATGGAAATTGACTGTAGAAGACAGCAACTCCTGAATCATGAATTCATTTTCCATAGACTGTCAGAGCAACTGATTTGTTAGCCACTCGCTAATCACGTGAGTCCTTAGTCACCAGTAGTCATGTGAGTTGCTAGTTGGTCAAGTTAACTATAACCACGATATTTTCTAATCCTAACTAAATGGTTTTGTTGCCTAAACTTAACTTCCTTCGATGAGGGGCGTTTATTATTGAAATGACACTATGCATGTAACAAGTGGAAACTGACACGACGTCCCTGACGGCTATCAAATTTGACACTAGAGGTATTTAGAGTGTCATATGTCGGGGCTACTGATAGGGCCTCTGTTTTTGACGAGTTGGGACTGAGAATGTGTGCTTAAAACACTTTTGGCATTGTATCTTTGTCAAAGCTTTGAATAAGTGGCGGTGAAAAGTTCGGTAGAAAAAGATGGAGATTACACAACTACTTCAAAAGGAAAAAAACAGAGTTGTGACCTTCCGGAGGCTTCGGTTTTCAACCATAAAGTGAGCATTAAAAAAGTAAGCTTGGGGTTGCAGCTGTGGCCCTTTCATGGGATTTGATGTCTTCCTCACTCTGTTGTGCAGAAGGCTGCTTTGTTGTGCAGGCACTAGACAAAACATAACTCGTTATGTTAGGAGAACAATGCACCATGACATAGTAATACTTCCTCAGCAGTAATCTTTTTGCATGGCTGAAAATGAAATGGCATGTACAGTGTAGCGGTGTATTAAGGTATTAAATGTGATTAGGATAGTCATTTAGTGGAAATTGGGAGGATTATGGACAGAAATAGGTATTTCCCTTACTCTTTTCAATCAAACTTTCCTTGATTAAGCAGCTTAATGTGGGTGAGTTGATGATAAACTGAACAAAGTATCTGAAATGAAGTCTGGATAGTGAATTGGCAATGAATTGTCATTGTAATTATCCTCTTGTTTCGTTGTCTAGATCTTTGAAATAAATATCTTGTAATTCTTCATTGACATAATATTGGACTGGAGCATGGATCAGAGTGTGAAATCTACTCAGGAGAACTGTATTATCATCTGCTTAATCTGCTTAGTTATCAACCTGCAGACAGCACTCTCTGTCAGATGGTCCGACACTTTGGTCCAGAATGTATCTACAACTATTGGATAGATTATCATCAAATGTTTATGGTCCCCAGAGGATGAAGCACACTTACTTTGGTGATGCTATGACATTTACAGCTACGGGTTAAATGTTTCATTGACATAAAACGATGTACAGACATTCATAGTTCCCAGATGTTAGATCTTAATGACGCCTGATTTTTCCTCCAGCACTACAATGAGGTTGACATCTGTGGTTTTCAGTAAGATTGCCACCTGGCACCTGACATCTGGTTCAGACTAGGGATGGGCCTGTATTGATATTTCAATATTTTAATTATTGTGGTCAACATTTTCGTGGTAAACAGTATTATCCATCATCGAATGTTCCCAAAAGACAACTATTAGTGATAAAATACAGTGCAATTACTTCACACTATATTCTCATCGGGCTTAATCAAACCTAACTGAACAATGAACTGTGTCATACTGGCTGCTATTAGTTCTTTTTTTCACGTTTTTTACCTTCCTTTTTTTCTAAATTTTCCAAGATTTAGCTGTCTTGCTTTTTCTGACAATGATCATGAACTGCATCTGTAAAGGCGCCATTAATTTAACCAGGATACAAGCAGAAGCAATATTATACAAATCTGAAAATCCCTGTTGTTTTTTTTCACATGAAAGCCCCAAAGGCAGAGCAAAGAGACAATAAAAGGTCATCATCTGAATAGATTTGATTGGATGTAATGCTATTACTTTATTTTCTCTCCAGCCAGAAAATGGTAAAATCAGAAAATGTCATAATGTATGCAGCTGCCCTCTTTTATCAGTGTTTCTCCTGCTGTTTCATCACAGCAGGTCGGATGTGGAGCTGCTACGGTAAGTGCTCTGAGGGCTGTTTTTTCAGCATGCGTAATCTCTAAATGTTTAGGCTGGATTGGACTGCTACATCATACTGTAGGTCCAAACCCATCATGTTCTAAACTCAGAGCCATGAGCGACATTACTCTTACTCTACTTTCACTGTGTTAAAATTGGAGACGACAGTTGGGAGTCAGTCTGGAGTTGCCTCTTGCCTGCTGCAGTAGAACACTCTCTGTCTGTCTGCTGCCTGAGTGTGTGCGCGGCTGAATAGATCTGCTCTGAGAGTTTGTCTGTACGTGTCTGTTTGTTTGCCCTCTCTTTCAGACACCTGCTGCCCACAATGATCTCACCTGCCAGTGTACACTGGTGCTGACCTCGCTTTTGTCGACCCGCCGCTAGCCGTATTCCTATCTGTCACTGTCATATTTCACTTGTATTTGTTTTCTTATCTTAACTCTCCATGTCATTGTCCATTTAAAGGTTTTGTCCCAGTACCTAGTACATTCTGTCTGTCCTTGGGGTTTATAGCTTTTAGAATTGATTTTACTGTTGGGAATTTAACCTCATCTGAGTGTTTGAGGGTGACAGTGGTGAGTACACTACATTCAGTTAGAAATTATGGTTTTCAATCTATACTTTTTTGTAATATTTAGCTTTTTGGGCCTTTTTCTTAACACAGAGCACCATATTGTTTGTGATTGATTTAGTTGCTCTGACAGAAATCCTGATTACATTAAGTGCTTTCCTTTTAGCATTGCTGCCATTTCTGCTGACTACAACTACTACAAATGTAAAGAGCTACTAAATACCCTATTACAGCGTCAAAATGTAAACACATTTCACCGGTAACTGTAGCTTACCAGCCAAGGACAGACAGTATTTTGTTGCGTAAAAAATAAAGAGCATTCCATTTAACTTTTAAAATGACCAATCAGGTATGTCGTAGATAAGGACACATTAGCTGAAAAGCTAACAGTTTAAAGTGTGTGGCTCTTTGTGTCAGGCTGCTTCCCTCAATAATCAATAATAAAATAGTAAAACGTTTGTGTGCAAATTAATTGATTTAATTGGCATAATGACGTGAAATCATCCGTCTATCAAACGGGAAATAATGTCATTCCGATTTAGTTATTCTAATGCACAGGAAGGTTTTGCCAAAATCAAGCCAACTATACGAGATAAACATGCTGTATACAAAACCGAAACAGAAAACAGAGGTGTGTTATTTTAGGGCATCATTTCGCAGTTTAACCTGCAGCTGTTTTTTTTCTCCGGAAACTTTTTTTGGAATCCTTTCTGCCACCTGCTATCATTTTTGGGGACAGACTGTTCTCTTTCATTTTTATCTCTGAGAGCAGCATGTTAATCGACCGAAACTACACAAAAACCACACTACAACATAAAAAGACCCCCGCCCAAACTATCCTGACATAAAGACATAATGTAACATCTCCTGCCACCCTAAAATAACAGAAAACTGTCCTGTTTCCAACACATGAACACACTGAACAGTCCACTGAACCCATCCCTGATCAAAGAAACTGCCCACAGACTGTGGCCTTACAGGCCTTCACATGGTGAAACATCCATGGCTCCTTTAATGGGGACAAACATCATCTCAGAGCCAGGCCTTAGAGGAGCAAAACAGGTGGATACATGGCTGAAAATCAAATCAATGCTCCCTGTGAGTCAACAGACACACAACTTTGTGATCATAATAAACAGTTCTCTGCATTGGACGCTTTTTTAACTTTATTGACCAAATTTTTTTTAGGTCCCTAAAAATAAAAAACAAAGACATTTTTTTATTCCTATATTGTAAAAGACTCAGACTTCAGTGTAATGTTAATTTGAAGAAATCAGTTAAAGTTTTTTTTTTCTTTCATATGTTCTGGAAGTGCAGGGAACATAGACAGTACATCACTTTCACAGCTTGCACCTTCTGATGTGTGAGAAGAATTATTTGCGATTGAATGAAATGCAACTGACAGGCCGACAGCTGCTGAGATACATTGGCTAGAGTCCAGGTGAGACCTTTTGTTGAAGCCAAATCATCAGGGGACAAGTTATTACAAGTGCACAAAAGCACTGTCTGCAAAATAGACAGTGCTTAGCAGCCCCGCTGATGACATAAAGAAATGTTTCAAGCGGCTCTAGGCTCTAAATTAAGTGGACAAAGTTAAGAGACAGGGCTGAAAAAAAGAGCGCACCTTCGAGGAAAAGTACTCTTCAGCACTCCATGTTGATTCATTGGGTTGTTCGGAGGCATGACACTAGGTTTTTCAGAGACACACGAAAGGTTAAGCTGGTGAGAAAACAGCTGAAGTCAACATTACACAGAATGAAGATGCATTATGCTTATAATTAGAAAATGTGGAATCATTATGTATAATGCTAAACAAAGCGCTGTCAGTTTGCAGACATTTGCTTTTTGTGAATTAAGTAAAGTGCTAATAGACTAATATCCTTATTATTGGGTTACACTGGAGGTAAACGTCTACTCTGCCGACAAAAAACAGACACTCTATAGTTTTTTCATGATCGTATCCACCTTTAGCCTGAAGTCATCCTGCTCTTTTTGAAACGACACAGCTGAAGACAGTCGCTCCTTTACAATACATTTTCATTTTGCTCAGCGAGACATAACATTAGAACCACACGGAGCACAGGGACATGTCTGTCTGCTCTCTGCACTCTTGCTCCGCTTATCATACTTTAAAGTCATTCTGTCCTGTCATTTTCATTTAGTATTTCCAATTCTTTTATCTTTCTCTCTCTTTCTATCTACACACACACACACACACACACACACTCAAATCTTAATAAGTTTCACAAGAACACCCTGTAAAACCAGACAAGGCAACCGGATCAAATCTTAATCACAATGATGGGAAGGACAGATTCCCTTCTATGCATGCTAATGAGCACTTCAGCAGAAAAGGTCAGTCGGTGAATTAAAGTATATGTCTTATTTAAGTGAAGCTTAAGACAGTCAGATTCATATCCCTAGCTCTTTAGAAACGCTTTGTGAAATTGCTAAACACTTGTGAAAAATAAGCCCAAGTTAATGTAATCCAATTTGAGCTTTTTACTGTTTTATTTGAATGTTCTAAGACAAACAGTAAATCAAATCTATAAAAATGTGTTGACATTGGCCATGAGATGTAGCAAAAATTGTGTTGTTTAATTTAATTTTTTAAGGAAATTTGCTTGAATGTGTTGTATTTCAGAGTATTTTTATCTGTCATATAACCTCGGTTTGCTATTAATTTATTTATTTTTTCTAAGTTGATACCTAAATGACTTAAATGTGCTAAAAATATGACCAGCTGCTTATGTTTTCATGCCTCTCTAAGCTGCTACTGAATCTCCATTCAACCGCAGGCTTGTGGATGCAGTTGTGAAATGATGCTCTTCATCATATCAGTGATGAGTTCGAGATGACAGCTGATTTATAGTCACTCTAGCCAGCCTGCCTCTCCAGGACCCGGTGCCTGACTCTTATGATAGATTAAGCTTCTGCCGCGTCGACAGCCCTACTCTGAAACCTCACTTATTCACATACTGAAACAGTTAGAGTAAATGGTTGTTGCTGTCGATGCTGTTGTCGCTGTACAAGCTGTTAGAGCTTGATAAAAGGCTGCAGAACAATGAACAAGTTGTTTATATTTTTTTGAATGAATGATATGGGAGAGGACATCTAGATAGTCGGCCAAGGATAAAGCCTCGGTTACATCTTTGTAGGATAAGGATCTCTGTTCTGAGGAGACAATCTCTGGATGTCTTTTTGCCATCGAAAGTAATGCAAAGTAACAAGTAATGTCACACTGGTGTGCTGGTAGACAGGAGAGGAGTTGGTTTACTCTAACATTGTGAATGAATGAATGAAACCCAAGTCCTAGTAACTGAAGTCACCTTTTTCTGCCGCATGGTTGCTCAGCCAAAGGATGGGACCCTCCATCTGGCAATGAAAGCCTATTAGGTGACTCCGTATTGCATAAATTGTGCGTCATGAACTGAACTGGTGTTTATAATCAATTGGCTGTGATTCATTGTGACTAAACAGTGGATGAATAGTAACTGGAAACTCATTTGCATATCAACGTATGTAAATTGGTTTGGACGTCAGATGCAGTTGAAAGCTCTGGAAAACAGCAAGTAAAAGGACCTTGATATAGATTATTATGTCAAATATGTATGTATTTTGAAATGAATCTCTGGTTACTCTCTTAAAGCCAGGAGGAAAAACATGTCTTTGGTGTGTCTAGTGAATTGTGCGACGCACTAGTCACTTTCACTGGAGGACAAAAATGTTTATTTCTTGCCTAGCCTAGGGCAAAAGCTGCTGTCGAGCCACCTTCCTCAAAGGAGCAAAGTAAGTCAATGGATACGAGACAGGAAGGGACTTCCAGCTGGGAGCCTTTGAATCTCGCTGTAAGTGATGCTATCTCAGTCTTGTGTTTTTACGAGAACAGAGTGATAAGGGCTTGGTTGAGGGCTGTATTCAGGGCAAGCAAAGATCCACAGAGGGTTCTTTAGCCTCATTTTCTGACCAGCCAGCTCCCAGGCCTATTTAATATTTCACGGCTTCCTCTGAAATGGAGGAAAATGCACTTAATTAAGTGTGAACAATAAATTGGCTATAACCAATGCTCCGCTGCACATATACGGTCGCTTTAAGCTTTTGATCATACAGCAAGGTTCCTGACTGCATGCGCCCCTGAGATGCTATGTGCAATGCAGATGCATGAAATTACAGTATGACGCAATTCAACCATGACAAACTCGAACTTTGAAGTGTTAAATCGCTGGCCGGCCGTCAGTGACCTCAAACTGCTCTGCTGCTCTCCGAGGAGGAAGAGTGGTTTGCTTTGAAAGTGGTGGGAGTGAGAAATAAAAGCACGGGAGCATGCTATAGCATAATAGGAAGTTTGATTTGGCAGGCAAACACGTGTACATAGCCAGGTGGAGAGTGATTTAAAAGCTTTTCACTGCATTAAAGGAAAAGGTCATTCCTAAGCATACACTGCTAATTATCATTAGTTGGCGATGTCCATTTTGGTGTAGATAATTTAACAATTTGCGATAATACCCAGAATGCCTTATAATGATCATGTGCTGCAGTTGTGTAGGTGGTTTGTCCAATTAGAAAAAAAAGTGTGAGGATATTACTGAGCCTTAGTCACAAAATTTGTCAGAAAAGGTGTCATATAGACTATATGATATAGTACTTTGCACTGCCGATGACAAAAGTGTAATATGTAGCTGTGTTGCTCTCTACTGTAGAGACTGATTATTGGAAGTTCTTGCAGAATTTAGGCTTAAGAGAGTTCCCGACCATTCATGCTCATGACCTCTTTATACAAAGCAATGTCTATTTGTGAACCGTCATCAGAGGGTGCATAACTATGAGTTCAGTAGTATTTTAGTATTTCACTGAAACAATGCAAAGGTTAGAGAGAAGACTGGCAAACAAGCATCACTTTGTGTTGCAAAATGTTTTGCCCTTTTTTCAGCCCTCATAAATGAATCACTACCCCTTCATCTTGTGGAGGGGTCGTGTCTACTGTTTTCTGTTGATGGTTTAACACATCTGAAATATGTAATCTCATTAGAGCTATTGCTCCTCTATATAGCTGGGGGACTTGAAAGAACAGTCAAAGTCACAACAGATATATCCTGACTTGTAGTATGTGTCAAGCTCTTAAAACACTAATTTCTTCATTTGCCATAAACCAAGCTGAGATAACCCCGATGACACCATCCAGGGTTATTTTCTCATTCTTCCCTCCAGAGCCACACAAGACACCGTACCACTTATCACAGGCTGAATTGGATTCTTCATGACGAGTACATTGACCCCCCTCATGTGTAAATTGGTGCAGTCCCCCTTTAGTCTTCGGTGCAACTGTGCAGGGAATATTCCAGTATGATCCATTATGTCTGTTTTGACAGTTTGTCCACGGAAAAATAAGAAAGTACCACTTTCGAACATGGAGTTCTCTATAAGAGGCAGCGTGTATCTAATGCATTTATTAATGGTCGGAAAATAACGAATTGATGAATTATAGATCATAACCTGGCAACCAAAACGTTGTCCTTAAGAGATTATCGCTGACCTATAAAGCATTTATAAACTATTAGTTGAAAAACACAAAACCAAACAGCATGATGGCCCCAGAATCCACCATATATATATATATATATATATATACATATACGTATATATATATATATATACGTATATATATATATATATACATATACATATACGTATATATATATATACGTATATGTATATATATATATATATACGTATATGTATATATATATGTATATGTATATGTTATTTCTAACAGCAGTGTCGTGTTTTAAGGTGCATTAGTCATTTAACCACATGAAGTCTCAGAGGTGATCTATTCTAGGAAGTGCAAAGAAGAATATTTTCAATGTATTGCTCTGGGTGGACAGCACACCACTGCACACACACACACACACACACACACACACACACTTTACATGCACATACTCAGTCCCAATGATTCCCCTGGTCTTGGCAGCAGATGCACGCCTGTCCAGATGAACTGTTATTGATGGAGGAATGTATCATCCTTCCTCCCACTGTCTCTGACACACTGCATTGATGAAGTATGCTGCTGAGCAGGCCAAGTACAACCAGAGTGTGATATGTCTGTGGGTTACAGATCCCTTTTGTCAAAATCGTATTTAATAATCTCAGATAAAGTCTTTGTATTATATTGGACTGTCAAGAAAATAAAAGACTAATACACTTTATAAGAACAATAAAGCACACAATTAATTAAATTATGACAGAAGTCAGGAAATATCTGATTAAAAAAATATGTAAAAAAAGAGTTCTGCGCCTACATTTTCTCCTGAGACCTTTCCAAAACATTGTGCTACATACACAGTTTGATCAGGATTAACATATTGCGCTTCAGTTCTTGTGGTCCACTTCAATAACATGTGATGTAGCTCCACATTTTCCCTCATGTCTCCCTCTTCATTAAAGACAAAAGTGCTTTTGTTTGATCCAAAATGAAAGCTCACACCTGACACACAGCCACAGTATGCAGCAGCTCTGTGGTAATGGAAGTGTGTGAGGAGCTCAACAACAAGCTTACAAAAACCTATGATTTTTTTAGCTTTCAATATGCCACGTCACATGCAATAGTCCTCCCTTTATTCTCCACTGCGTGCAGTCTCATAAAGTACATTTTAACAAAAGGCAAAGTGGTGGCATTAATACACTATAATTACACAGGGAGGTTGATTGTGAGGCAGACTGCCATCTACTGGCATAACCCCACCCCCCTCCACTCCCACTCAAGTAGACGATTAGAGGAGTTATATAGTGTTCATGCATGCACATTTTGGGAAAAAAACAAGTATATGTGCTCCACATTTAGCCTGGGTGCTGTGTTGAGAGACAAAAAAAAAACTATTAGCAGCCTTTTTAATATTTAATGTGACAGCCATTCACTCAGCTCGGCATCACTAATCAAATCTGCATCCAGCCATTCATTTGTCCATTTTCTACAGCCTCTAATTGCCCATTGAGGGTCATCAGTTACTGTGTGCAGGTTTTAGTAATTTGCTGTTTAAATGTTAGCCCAACGATAACTGAACTGGAGCTGTGTTGTTGTGGCATATGTGGAAGCCAGCAGTCTTCACGTGTGCCATAAATTAAGAATGGGATAATTAAAAACACTTTACTGGTGTTGATTTTTTTTCCCCCAGAACTGATTCATAATGTAGTTTGTGTTTACTTTAAGACATGTTGCATTAGGTTCACTCCCTGACCTTTCTCGAGCATATAATAAAAACATGATAAGAAATCAGACTGAGGTTATTAATTATATGCCACCAGACGGACTTAAAACTTCAACTAGCATAAATGAAATGCTACGACTTTCATCATAATTGATTAAGACAACCAAGTTAGCTGTTTATAAGCAACTGTTTAATAATTTAACAGAGTTTATGTAACACCACACACATTAGGTGTGGAAGGAAACAAATTGGGTTTCATATGCACTTTTGAATATGTGAGATAATAAATCTAAAACAAATCAAAACAATTGTAAAAACAGTTAGTTACACTAATTTATTATAGATTAATGTAGCTTGCTGTCAAGTGTAAATAAGTAAACAATATTTCCGGAGCCCCCCCAACAAATCCTGAAGGCTCCTTTTCAGAAGGGCATACAATGTTTTCAAACAGGAGCCAATGATATTTGTATGTTCGACATCGACATGGCTCGCGCTGTGATCTGTCGGATACAACGAGGCTCTCCAAGCAGGAAGCTTTTATATGGTAATGAAATCGATTGGACCGATGCGCGCACCAATCAGAAGCGTGTGATTTGTGTTTGGGGGACTGTTGAGAGGAGTAGTCGCTTGGCAACCGCCTAATGAAATGTATGAGCTGTGCCTATTAAAAAAAATCGCGACCTTCGAACCTATTTGCTGCCTTTTGTTGCAGCTATTTCAAAGAAAATACTCAGCATGGTTCTTTGATGCAAGGGAGTCACGATTTCAACTGATTCGGACCAACAAAAAAAACTCCCCGCTGTCTAATCGACAGGAATAAGGAGTTGGGTGTGAGACAAGCTGTCTTTTGAGTCGTGATTTGGTCAATTATCCTCTGCATTTTCCCCGAGGAACTGACTCTTGAAGGGCCTCGGTTGTTAATTCAACCCATCCTCTTAATCCTCGATGTACGTTACAGCGTCGCTCAATGAAAATCTGTGTACGTATGCTGTGCTATAGGAGCCAGTAATGGATGAACACCGCTTATTCTGAGCCGAGACAAGACGTGACATCGCTTCACACTGCAAGAAATGTCCATCTCAACATGTCACATCGCGCTTTTTGCTTCAAAAAACGTGGGAGAGAGAAGAAAAAAAACTATCAATATGGCGATATAGATTGAATCTGCTTTGATTCAAGTGCTGGTTTTCTTTTTTCAGGGAATAAGGGAGAAATAAAAGTCAGATCTAGAGATTGGTAGCCAATCGAAATGACATTTGGTTCCAGAAACAGGTTGATGTTAATTAGAATCAAGTGCAGTCCGACTAAACTCTCGTTCCTCCACTCACTTTGGTGAGAATCATTCGGTTTAAAAGGCAGTTGGATGAAAAGAAGCAGGAGGATCGATGTTTCTGCAGCATAGCTTTGTTTGAACTCTGAATCTGAAGGAATGGGAATGGGATGGATGTGACTGACTGTTACTGTGGAAACCAACTTTCCCCTGCCTACACGATGATCACCCCCC
>NW_022280067.1:1517153-1669918 GCF_004355925.1 Anarrhichthys ocellatus | reverse complement strand
CACACACACACACCTCACAGTCTCAATATGTTTGCTGACAGCACAAATGATTTCCACATCCATCATAATAGCCGATACATTTATCCAAACTCATATCATAAAACGCACAATAAATCATTTAACATTGGTTGACATGCACACTTGTAAGAAAGATGTTTCATTAAAAACAAAGTGGGATATTTTTGTCACTTACAGCAGTTGGTTACAGCAAAACTGTTCGCCACTTCCAGATTGTCAATGTGGGGCGTCAATCTGAATTCCGAGGTGCCAAACTGAACCATCCCTATCCGAAATGCGCTGTACTCTTGATCCGCGCCCCTGGGAAAGAGTCCCCCTGAAACCCAAATGCAAATATGAGCTTCACTCGCACATTGTTCTCTGGTAATTAAAAAAATTTTCAGCATTTTACGCACAAAATCGTCGCTTCAATCCAAATGGTTGTTATGTTCAAACTAATGGATACGTACCGATTTGAACACTGGGCGAGCCTCCAAGCGCGCATCCCCATAAAACCAGCAGAACTGACACGGATAAATTCACTATCGTTTCCATGTCCACAGTTTAGGTGTCCACATCCACCAGGGGAGTTTGATATTCCTCGATGTCTCCGGAGCTGTTAGATCCCACATATATTGGAGACCTTCAGAAAACAATTCAAAATCTGCAGAAAATGACCGTTTTTTTCTGCAGGTGGCTAGCTGTGAAAGGACGCCAGCAGTGAAGGAATGGTCGCCTGCACTGTAAGTCTGCTGTCTGTTCTTCCGCTCCTCCTCGTCGCTCCGCTCCTGCCGGCAGCTGATACCTCCTCTAAGCGCACAGGGACACTGCGCGTCTCCGCTTGGCGCGCCGGAGATCCTTTCAACATCACACCCACATGTGAGGAACGTTAATGAGAAGGCGGACAGAGACGAAAAGAGCCGAGCGGCAACCACTTTGTGACAAGAGTGAACACTACACCTCCAGCGATAATGGGGAATATAACTCCAGTCTGTTTTATATGACAAGCTTTAGCTAAAGGCATTAGGCATTAACACATGGTGCATTGTTAATTCCACAACCTCCTAGGGTCACGATATGTGCAGTCAGTCACAGTTGTTCAACAAGTCGTTCGAAAGTCAAAAGGCTTTCTAACCCAACACACAGAACCTCTTCCTCACTAAGCATGAGTTAACTGAACTTCCCTTCTTTACTAACCCATTGGATTTAATGTAGAAGTCAATAGACAAACAAACAGACTTAAATGTGTTGAGGATCATTTTTAAATGTTTACACATCAGCAGCATAGTAGTGTATCTTCTAATGTTGGCACAATGTACAGCACTTCCTCTCAATGAAGCAGATAGGGAGAGAGGACAGACCTGCCTGTCTGATAAAGGTTGCTCTAGATCACTTCACTCTTGCAGGGATCACACTCCTGACCTTAGATGTATACCATTTCACTCTGAAGATGTATGCATGGCTCAATGTGCTGAATATCTTTAGCCTACAGATTTGAACCATCTAATCCTTTCTTCCCTGCTGGTTGCAGAATGCACAATGGAATATAGCTCAAGATATTTTCAACCTTAAGAGCTGTTTTGTATAATTGACAAAATGTCAGAAAAGCAGCAAAAATACATATTGAATAGACAATTTGATTTGAGGCCGGCAAATGTTTTTCGGTCACTTGAAAAACAAGTCTCCTCTACGGCACGTTAAAGGCCAACATTTCATACTGAGAAAACTCATCAAGCGCATCAGCTGGAGGCCATCACTCATGCCCTCCAGGAATGAATCTCCTCTTTAACTTTGATCTAGCGCTTATTTCCACCATCTGCATACAAATCAATGCAATGTAAATCTGTGGCTGGTTGTAACTGCCATTTAGAACAGGGTTAAATGGAGGAGAGCTGCTTCACAGCTAACAGGAAATAAATGGCATTCCTGTCCCCTTGTTTTATGATATGCATATCTCAGCCCGCACAGACAGATGTATATTAATCATTGGACGGTAGTAGGGAGCAAACTAATGAGGTAGGAGCTCAGGGTGTTGGCAGTTAGAAGCAACAGTGTGTATCATATTTCAGCACCATGGACAGCACATCACATATAACACTGTCTTCATTTAGCTATGAGTAAATGTAGGGCTGGGAATGTTGAAGGACATGTTAGGTTTGTGACTTTCTTGGTTTTGGCCATCATTTCTTTTGGATACAACACAAGAAAAACAAGTAATCGGAGGATAATGGAGGTTGCAAACAAGTCAACTGTTTAGTCAGATTATCTAAACCATTTTATTTGGAAATAAAACTGAAAAGGAAAGATAGTCTGAGTTGTCTGTGTTTCTGTCTCACAACTTTAACCTTTTAACAGTGTGTTTTCAGTTTGTGAAAGTGAATTCGTACATTTTGATAAACTAAAAATTGCACATAGCTCTACTCTCTCGTATTCAGAATCAGAATCAGAACCGTTTATTGCCATGGTATGTTGAACATACAAGGAATTTGACATGACGGGAGGTGCATAACATTTAACAATCAGCAACAATCAATCAGTGCAATTACCTCTGGTTGCAGAAAACCAAGATGGTGGCGGTGATAAACCAAGATGGTGACGGCCAAAATGCAGATTTCGAGGCTTCAAAATCTTAGTCCACAGGCCAATGGGAGACATCATGGTGACTAAGTCCACTTCTTAAAATACAGTCTATGGATGTCAGCAAATAACTTGGGAGGCACAATATGTATATTAGCAATAGAGACGATGGGCAAAACTATGAAAATAAGACTCAAGTTGAATGGCACAATAAATCCCCCCGTAAGTGCCAAACCTGTTGCACTGAACTGGACATCCAAACATTTGCTTTCTGGTGTCATTCTTTCTGTATATCCTATTTATGGCAGACTACACTGCATGCTCAGCTGTTTGTGTTTCACATACCCACATATGCTCATCTGCTTGACCTTGCCTGGAGGTTCTGTCATGCATGGATTCACTCTGCTGCTGCTAGACTGATATGCAATTTCAGTTTGATTATCTTACACCACAATTCACTAAATTTGCAGCCTGCGAGATGATTTAACTGTTGCTCTCATTTCATTTTTAGGAATGAAATGAGAGCAACTCATAATCAAATCATGAGCCCGCTGACTGTGTGAGAATGTTTACCATCGAGTCAATTTACACAAATAAACCGTAAGAGTGAGATGGGAATTTTGCACGTGCTAATGAAAACATTTGGACCTCCTGGAGAATCCAGCACTTTATAGCTGTTCAAACCAAGTCAGTGACCTTTTGAGAAATGTTTAACCACCATCTTCTGTGTCCCAGAAATCCTGTGCAGCGACTGTCTCCTGAAAAGCATTTACATTTCTGGCATTTAGCTGTTGCTCTTATCTAGAGAGGCTCACAATGGGTAGTATTTTAGTGTCTCACTCAAGGGCTCTGCAACGAGACTCTTAGCTTGTGATGGACAAACGCTGGCTGTTACTGTGGGGATCTGACACATGACCTTTTGGTAACAGAGTTTAATGATTTTAATGAATCCCTTGCCATCATTAGCTGCAGTACACAGAAACAATGGATAAGTGTTTGTGCAAATATTCTCTGGAAGTCCTTTCGGAGCCTAAGAGGACTGCTGTTTTCTAAATTACTTTCTTCTCTTTGATGTGTTTTTTTTCACATTTTATAATTATGTTTGGCCTCACCTTCAAAAATGAGTTGAACAAAGACAATTTAAAACAGCCAGTGCCTCTGTGACTTATAGTACAGTCGCTGCTGATGTGACAGTGACAGAGTAAAGTAAAGAGGTGATGTGAATACATAACAGGGCCTTTGGACCCACCGAAGTTGCTAAGCCAAGCATTTACTGCCATTAGAACAGTTCTGGGGAGTTAAACCTGCAGGGATCGGTTCCAAGGTCAGAAAGAGTGCTGAGACTGGACACTTTGACTGCATCAGCTTACGTCAATACCATTCAATCCGTACCAATGTTGCGCTGAGCACTCTTATAATTTGACCTCTAAAACACTGCCTCAGCCGCGGATCAGATGAGAGGTTCAAAGCTTAGACCCATTTAATCCTTATATAAATGATATCAAAGTTCTAACTTTAAAGGGTGTTATTACGGGAAATAGTCATGTTCATAAGTTGTTTTAAGAACAATGCATAACTTTTATTCCCAAAATTGTGTTTTATTCCATATTGTCACTCGCAAAAAAGCACAGACTTAATCCCTTTCAGCTCAAACTGGGCTCCTAGATATGAAGACGTGCAAATGTGAAGCGGTGCGGTGCTGATAATCAGCATTCATTGGCTCATCAACACAACTAATAGTTTCCAGCTGTCTGCATTGCGTATTTCATCTCTTGCATCCATTTCATCCATTTTTTTAATTTCCCTTTGCCTTTTACTAATGATGCATCCTCCTGAACCTCTTGCTGCTTGATGGTTTCCAGCTGAGCAGTCGTTGTTTATGACCCTATGATCATGAACACCCATTCAAAATATCTGTTTTAAAACAGTAAATTGTTTTCAATATTTGAAAGTGTAATTCAAATTAAAGACACAGCATTCTAATTTGAGAGTGGCACATTGTCTAGCCATCCTGTGTTCCCTCTACTATCAGGCTTTTCAGACTTCACCCTATCCTTTCTCTGCTTTGGGCAGAACTAACTAATGTAGGGACCCACAGTCATGGCTGTTTTAGAGATTGGTCGAATCTCGCTGGAACTGAGCTCCTCGCTACGTTGACCTCTGACAGCAAATGGAATCCTCCACACTTTCTAGACCTCCACATTTTGAGCGCTGCCAAAAGGCTGCTGCCAAACAGCCACCGTGCCTGTGAGGGAATGGGAAATTGTGGCTGACCTGAAATCCACTGTGGCATTTGGAAAATAGCCTATTATGTCTCAGGTTTCATAGAAAACCATCGCTATTCCCTATACACTGTGACAATAAGTAAACAAAGAAAGAAACTAACAGAAGTGACAGATGTCACTAGACTATTGTAATGGTGGTCAGTTAAAGTATATTAAAATACACCCTTGATTCTAGGATATGATATTTTGGTAGAAAACGATTTACAACACTGAAGGTATCATTACATCGCTGGTACAAAACCTACTTCTTTTGAATAAAAATACAAGGCTTACTCTGTATATTTTTGGGGCTAGGGTAGTTTTGTAAAAGCACAACACTGATGTGAGAGAGCCTTGTTCACAGTAAATGAGCTTCCAATAAGCCCTGTGGCCTCTCCTCCCCCACTGTCCCTCCACTAACTGTCATGGCGGTTTTCTTGGTGGCCTGGGTGGCAGCCTGGTGAGAGGTCGTGTTGGATTAGAAAGCACCTTGTGTGATATAGGTTACTGCACTGTGATGCTTAGCAGGGTGCTGGGGTGCGGGGGGGTGGGGGGGTGCACAGACACACACAAAGAGGCACATGAGTCACAAGGACTACTTGATACATCTACCATCCTGGTGTCGAGGATTTCATCTTTAAACCCCTTAATATAGTGTCCTTGCACCATTGGTGATCTGTCATCTGCTCTATTTGCATATTGTAATAATAATTGTTTGCTGCAGGTAACAGCCTGAGCTAATGACCAGGATTATAAAATGTGTATAAACATGTTTTAAGAAAAGCAACTGCTAACATGCAAAGCCTCGCTTCAGCTCTTCTAAAGGTTTTTACATGAATAATTTAGTGTAGTCTCACCACTGAACATATCTTATATTTTATCTCTTATATTCGGGTTTATGTACCAAACTGAAAACCTTTCGCCTGTATTTTAGCATGAAGTGGAAAGCAACCTCCGTTTTTATCACACTCTAAGCACAACGTGTTTTTTCTCCCAGGAGAGCATTTCATCTCATTACATTAAACAAATATAAATTTGACCATTGGAGGGCACTGCAATGCAGAATCCTTCTAATTTTAGATTCATTCAGAGCCTAAATGAGTCCTCAGATGATTCAAAACTAACCACAACTAAAGTTCTTCATTAGTCTGTGAAAACATAATGTGTCTCTTGGTGATTCAAGATCCATCTGTGATTTTAGAGGCTTCTTCCACTTGAGTGTGCGTGTAGTTACAGTCTGACTCCCATACTGTGTCTCAGGCAGGATTATTTGTGGTGACAGACAAAAACCCTTTTCCATGTCTGTAACCATGGCAGCCATGAAGAGAGAGAGAGAAAAATTAAAGAGAGATTTAAAATAAAGATCCCTGCAACGGGCTTCCTTTACGTGAGCAATTCTGGTCCTCAAACTCCATTAACTCTGTTCTCATGACATAAGGTCAGCATCTATCTTGCTTCATTAAGCTGGAGACTGATTTCATATGAAAAATCTTGCAAATGATACTCAGGGGTCATTTTTTCCAGGCAGGTTTGCATGAATAATAGATGGCCGGTGATGGTTGATTAAGATAGGTCAAACCTCGGTGGAAAAACAGCTGTGTTGTTGTGTGATACATGTCGGCACAACACAAGGGGAGATGCATATAGACTTGTTTCTTACTAAATCCATCCAGGATTAAAAATACAATAAAATAACAGGAATTACTGTCACCAGAAGAAGCAGCACACAGTGTTTGAGAATTCAAGTCAGTGTGCTCATTTTAATCACATCAAGTGGTAAAAAGTGTTTTGGTCATTTAATTGTCTTTGCTTGTAAATTTCACGAACACATGGTCACGGCTCAGTAGTGACCCATTTACACACGCTACAAGCGGGTGATATCAAACATTACACTTTTTGGAAAGGTGGCAGTGTCACATAAGCATCTGAACAGGAACAAAGTGTTTCACATATCTGATTATCTTCTCAAGAGCAAATCATAAGAATAATAAAATTGAACAAATACTTTAAGAATAGATTTAGATTCTATCTTCATATACATGCAATTTCTTTTTTTTTAACATGCAATCTAATTAGAATGTTACACGAATATGTAAACGTATTAAACTTTCGGGCAAACTCCCATTTTGCAAAGGTGAAATTAATTTGCTATTTACAAATGCTCTTTTATAGATCTGTGCATTTTCTGATTGGTTCTTATGCAATCGGTCTTTGTGGACTTCACAACAGTCCATCCTGTATTAACCGCTCAAGTACCATTATCAATAAATTAAGTATTTCAATACAAGATGCTGTATATACATTTTAGTTAAAGAAATATTAAATTAGAATCATTCACGATAGTTGTCTATTTTCATGTAAATATAAATTTAATAATACATTGTTTTATTTTATTTTCAGCAATTACCTTGTATGGTTAAGATTCATTAAAAAGTATTTGTGCACTCATGTGCATCCTGGGTATCTTGTGGTTTTTGGAGTATCCCTGTTATCCGTTAGTCATGTAAACATCATATTCTGGTTTCAGAAACCTGGATACGCTGGCTAGAGTATTCCGATAGAAAACAGGATACCTCGGCCATTTCCAAGTTTCTGAGTATTATTTGTTAGTACAGAACATAGAGGCTGAGATGGTGAGAATACCTGCAGGCCGACGATCAGATACCTGGATTCTGTAATGATCGTGTATACGGGGATATGAATAGAAAGGGTTTTCATTTTCCATATAAACGCATATCCTGAATACGATCAAACACAGGATAAGACTGAAAACCAGGACAGTAGCATGTAAACGCATACACTTTGGAATTTTTCCAAGATAGTCAGATCAACAAAGAACTTGTGGGAGTGAAGTGGGGGTTTTACGATATAAGACATTTTCAAAGTAATCACAAGTATACGGACCAATAAACCACATTGAAGAAGAGGAAGGAGAAAGGGAAGAGGGCTCGGGCGTACAGGTCGACTCTTTTGGCAGCAGAGGGGATGACCGGTTTCGGGGGAGGAGGTCTCTTTTTGTTCTTGGCCTGGGATTTGCCGTGAGCACCGGCGTTATTGATGGGTTTCCCGTAGCAGTCAAAGTTTGACAGCTCAAAGTCCCGCGGGAGCGAGCCCACGATGCTGAAGTCGTTGGCCCGCAGGTCTGATTTAGAGGTGCACACCTTCTTACAGCGAGTCTCCGCCACCTGGGTGTACGAGAACGACATGAGGGAAAACAGAATTGATTATTACATTTTGAACCTTTTCTTCTAACAAAGATAAGATCTTATTAATAATCTGAATGTGCTGCTGGCAGCCCCTGAGGCTGTTTAATCAGTGCAAAGAGCGTCTGAGCAGGAGACTGGGATGACTCTTGGTTCTAACAAAGATTATTCCATCCTGCAGAATGAATATTCCTAAAAATAGTGATTATTAAATAGAGTGGTTCTTAAATTTATTGCAACTATTATCCAGTGCAACTCCTCTCTACCGTACACTAGCAGCAAATATGCCGCCTACAAATTAAGGTTCCCAAACAACTGCATTCTCAATTACGTTCCAAGGAAAACTTATTTTCTCCTGGATGATGGTTGCAGTTTTGAAAACAAAACAAAAAATTGCAACAAATGTTTCGACTCAAAAACCGACTTGGTTAGGTTTGGCCTACTATAATCATGTTTGTGACGTAACATAAGTTACGATTATAAATTGAAATAAGGGGACACTGACCATCCCACCTATCCATTTCCACCTCCACCCACCGCAGACAATGATTAGAAATGTGTTTGTGATATGCGTTTGTGATCCCGACACATAATTGGCAATGCAGTTTCACTGTATGGGATCCGATTTTTTGAGAAAAAAGTGACCTATAGCACTCTCGCCCTTGTCCTGTTACCTGCCTTCCTGTTTATGACACCTACCTACTGCTTGTTTGTTTTTCTGTTACAAACCTTTGCTCCAAAACCTGAAGCCTAAACATTTTTTTTATTTTTTTATTTCACCTGATCTATGTCTGACTTCTGCTTTTGAGTCTAATGCAACTGTAATGCCATATACACTTTATAAAACATGTCAATTTGATCAACAGGGCATTATGTCCGTATGCAATCCACGTATTCTTAATTGTTCTGTCTTTAAAATATACGTGACAGACATTTTTTAAAGCTCTTTGAAGCTCTGTTTACTGGTATAACGACACCATTCTGCATCGCAGAATAAAACAGAAATGTTGGCATTGGTTTCTGTAATTCACACCACATCCATTTACTTTTGTCCCCTCCCTATCTCTCTGTGTTGACAACAGAAAAACAAAAACAGTGTTGTAATCATAAAGTGGCAACGATGTCTCTGAGAAGTCATTTCATCTAAACTGTGAAGAACATTTAAATGAGGCTTGTTGTGGACTGTTGGACTCGATTGAAAACAAACTATACTTCAAAAACCCAATAAAGGAGCCTGTTTGATCCTGAAGCTTGGACAGAACTCATGCTGCTAAATCAAAACTACTGTTGTTTTAGGATGAAAATGAAAGAGTTTTGGAGCCAAGATTAGATTGACCATGTGCTCTACAATGCTGCCTAATATGGTTGCCGTCTCATCTTGAGTCTTGTAACTCCACTACACTCGCCATGTGTTATCACAGCGGACAAACAGCATGAGAACTATCAGCAGAAGGACGTCGTTTCATTATGATGTCGTCCAAAAAAATCCTTTCATCAACTTCCCTGAAGGCCTGCGGTGTGAACAGGATCTAATCAGACTATGGATGCTTACTCACTGAAGTCATTAAGCTCATTAGAGCTTCATTATTTTGATTTGGTTTTGACAAGAAAACCCATTAGACCTCAATGGAATAGTGTAATCCTCTCGAAACCAAATGTGGTCTGGACAAACGTAGACTCAGAGGTAAATTAATTTCAATTTGCCGTACAATTGAGAGACCCATACAACATGCTGCATGTCTGATGTGCATGCGAGTGTCAGACTTGAGTCCTGACTAAGATGTGAGTACGAGCATGTTAGAGACAATGCCAATTTTCAATGATTGGGTTTCTCTGTGCCCCAATGGTACAGGCCTGCCTGAGGATGTTTGATGTGGAATATGCATTTTTTCATTGTACTGTGTGTTGTTGCTGTAGGTGGGAGGTTACTTGGAATCATACACATAAACACAGACGTAGTGTGCAAACACACACATACAAAGCAACTAAAAAGCACCATCACTGATATGTTTTGGTGATTAACTGCAGCTTCAATACCCAAGGGGATGTTCTTTATACTTATGGATATGAATGCAATACACATATTTAAATCCGATACATATATAGGACCAGGAAAGATGCAGTCAAATCAACAAGGTCAGTGAAAAACAGAAACAACTAGCCTCTAATCCCAAAACAGTTTTTGCTTGGTTCTAAATTGATGCAATTTTAAATAGTTTGGTTTTTACACAAATGGTTTTCAACACAAAGTAAAAAACTGTATATAAATAGATAAAGGAGAATGTAAGTGTTGTAAGAACCCTTTGTGTACATTCTATGAGTTAGTAATGTCAACAAAAAAAACATTGATAGTGAGCAACAAAAACACTTTTTTCCTTTCTTCTATTTCCATTTGGGTTGATTATGTTTTAAAATGTTGGCAACACGTGTTACCATCATCATGCCTTGAATTATGCACACATAAAGTATTAGTTTGCCATGGAGTCAGGGGGTTAGCTGTTGGCTACACCTGAGCCCTGTATTGTTTGCTTGTTGCATCAAGACATGCTGCATTAGCCGTAAGGATGTAGATGTTAGCATGTAAGGATGCAAACAACAGGCAAGATGACTTCTGATTAAGAAGAAAACGTCTCAAGTGTTATTTTTTAAGCAGTTCACTTTTTCTTTTGACTGCAGCAGTGTGGATACAGACAATAAACAAGGAAAGCTAGAAAGGGCTATGATGAATGGTCCTTGGTCAGATGTTGCAATCATATGGTATGCATCTTGATCAATGGGCTATCAGGAAATACAAAGAAAAGCAACATCTCAAATAATACCGGATACATCATTATTATTGGAAAGAGTAGGTTTAGCTGATTTTAGCAGTATGAGTTTAATATAGGTAAGTTTAATAAGTTTAATTCTGGTGTGACAAAGTATACATAGTAACTCTTGAAATCCATGAATGGTGACAAACACACACGCACACACACAAACACAACAAAGTTATCAAACGAGATCCACTGACTTGCAAGGTGCTGACATGAAGCGGCGTCCCTCCTGTCCCGTTGACCGTGTTGTTCTTGGCTGCGGGGCTCTTTCCCGCAGCTTTCTCCTTGGCGGCTATCTTGGCCTTCTCGGCCTCGATGCGCTTCGGGCTGTTGAGCATCACTTGGACCACGGCGTACTCCACCAGCGAGGCGAAACCAAACAGCAGGCAAGCGATGAGCCAGATGTCGATGGCCTTGACGTAGGACACTTTGGGCAGCTCCGAAGCCAGGGAGGTGCACTCGGAGGACAGAGAGAGCACCGAGAGGATGCCTAGACAAAGAGGGAAGACGATTAACCTTATCAGTCAGCAAAGTGAGAAGAAGTTGGATGAAAGAAAAAGAAAATTGTAACTTTTTCACCGACAATGACTAATCGGTAACGATCAGCTGATCAGTGATGTGAGTTAAGAGCGTCAGAACTTAATTGGTGCTTCCATAATACATTTAGCACATTTGAGGAAGTTTTATTGATTTTTTTTCATTTCCATATGGCTTTTCTAATGCGATACATCAAAATATTTGAACGGAAACACAGCTAATGTCAACTTCTGGTACAATTCTTTTATATTTTGGCCAAGAAAGTATTGAGGATCAATACCCAGCTCCGGTTAATCATATGTTGAATTTAACCATGTAGTAATGAAACACCGGTTACATAAGACAGTCCAGCTTGTGCCGCCTAAATGCTTGTTTCCACTGTGGAAAAGCATTTTATCAACCTACTGCTGAGAGAAACAAAACTGATTCATTTCCTCTTCAAAGCACATAATACTGAACAAATGAATCTCCCAATATGCACATACACTGTAATAAAAACCTCACATCCACACAGGGTTTCTTAGAACATGTTCCTTTACCTCTTTCATTAGGATGTCTCCAAGAGCTCAGACATCCTCTAATTGCAGTAATTTTAAATAGTTTTTATCTCTGATAGCTAACGAGATTACAGGTTAGAGATTCCCAGTGCACAGCAGAAATAATTACAACCACTCTTTAAAGGATGGTATTATAACCACCAATGAATGGCTTTACTCCAATTTCCCTTCCTGTAATGATTCTTTAGAGAGGTAATAAATACAATGGAATGACCGGTGGATTTTGCCTCCAGGCCTCATTATGGTCAGGTTATGGTCCCTACTCGTCAAGGGAGAGTTCATATAGGGTTCAGGATTTCTAATCAAACTGCTCCTTCATCACTGCAACGAGCTGTTAAACGGAGCATTTGTCATCATGGAAGCCAAACTATTATCCACAAAGAGAGAGAAACAAGTGGTGGCGATTCGAAAATAGCTTTGTTTGACTTGTTCCCCAATGACACACTCAGCTGCCAGCTCAGCTGTCCAAAGTAAACCTGGACTTTGTATCAGACAGAAAATCTAAAAAAACATATTTCTGAAATGCAAAGGTAAACCCATTTAATTGTAACATTAACTCACACCCCCCTATGGGAAAAGACAACACACCGTGTATCGATGAAAATACACAAAAACGCACGGTTAAATAAAACCCATCAACACAAAGACATGGACACACACTTAAAGGCTAACACACACACACACACACACACACACACACAGAAGAGCAATAAATGAGCGTAGTCCCACACCTAAATGTTGACTGACCTGGACTGATCCCATTTAGAGAGAAGTCAGAGGAGGCATCCAGGAGGAGTTGGAGTGATGATGGGACGAAAGTGGTGATAAACAACTGGGGGAGGATGGAGAAAAGGAGGAAGTGGACGACTGGAGTGAGATAACAAAATGATTATCTCATCCATGCAGCCCTGCACACACAGAGGTGCCCCTGGGATACTGTTTGTGGGTGACAATGACATATCACACGCAGGTGAAATTATGGAGGGGTAAAAAGTAAGAGGTGAAGTGGAATGCCCATTGTTAAGCAAACAGAAGCTTTGTCTGAATTCTTAATATCATGCGTCAATTCAGGCCGTTCTCATTTCCTGGGCGTCAAATACCGCCGTTCTGTCACGCCCCTCCACGTCTGATTCCGACACACAAGGGAGGGGGTGGAGGTGTCAAGCAAAAGGGGTCCGACACTAAGGGGTCTGACAAAGCGTTAGTATATGATGAGTTGGGATGGGAACGTGTTGTTCAGTTCTACCATGTGCAGTGTTAGCCTGGATGTATGTGAAGTACATTAATATGTAGCACAGACTGATATAGTAATACATAATATAAAAGAATATACTTTGTTTGGTAACTTATTACAAATAAAAATATGCAGGGCTGCAAAAAGAAAAAAAGAAATGGTGAAGAGTAATAAGTAATGAGGTGAGGTCATCACTTTCATCAGTCGTCCATTTGGACCAAACAAAGCACTGCTCCTCATGCGCCTCAGCACAGCCCTTCATTAATTTGGGTTAATAGAGATCAGGTGTACCTCGTTGGCCAGCTGAGTGTCCTGGTTCTCTCTGTCTCCTGAAAAACTCTTGCTGCCCACAATGATTAACATAAAGATTTAACAGAAACACAAGAGTCTGTAATTGTTTCCTGCCATCAGCTAAACTTTGTACCTGCATACTTTGAACTTAGCCAGTAGCCAAAATTTACTAAATGTAGTTAAATTGTTTGTGGCAAAAGGGATCAAATCAGCAGGGAAAGTAACTGGTGGGGTTATATTTGAGATTTTAGTCATTTAGGTAATTTGTTGTGACTGAGTGCGTTGGCAGATCAATGACAGATGTGGAAATCAAACCTATTAGCCTTCGGTTCTTTCCAATGACTAAAAACTAGGGACTTTTACAGTAAAAAAGTGCAGTAAGTACACATAAACAGGGGCTCAAATTCCCATTCATTGAGACGTAAACTCAATAAATGCTACTTAAAAGCACGACTGTACCTAAAGCACCGCTGTGGTGGGTCCCTTCTGTCAATTACAGCTATAATCAGTGATTTATCACATATAGAACAACACTGGACATGGCACCATGGTTGATCAATATAGTCCTTTGTGGTGTCAAAGTGATTGATGTTGTCGTGATTGGGGCGGCAATGTCAGTGATCCCTAAATATATATAAATACAGATTATTTGATCAACTACAATATTTTCCATATGGATTTTTCCCACCTAATTACCTCAATGACACTCGCAGTCTCACTCACCCCTCTTTTTGCTCTAACATCCAACTATGCACTCGACCCTGGTTGAACAGCACAAGGAATATTTACACATCATTTGTATTGGTAAATGTCAGAGGAAGGTGGTGGGATTGATCAAATAATCCGTACCCAAAGGCACCCTGGCGGCACTCGCATCAGGGTTGATCCAGAAGGAAAGCCAGGAGAGGACTACGATGAGCAGCGTGGGGGCGTAAACGCCCATCATGTAGAAGCCAACCTGACGCCTTAGGGTGAAGATAACCTCCACACAAGTGTAGTACCCTGCACGAGGAAGGAGATTATGGTCAAATATGACTTAAATAACTTCAGTAACAAACACAGCTTGCCTTGAAATTCAAATATGAGAAGCAGAAAGAGTCCATAGGTTGCTGGCATCATACACAAGGTAACGGAGTTAGATACAAACAGCATATAGCTACTTTAAAATACGAAATAATTTATTGTGTTAGTGTTGGCATTTGGATTTTGTGGTTCTTTTCAGCAAGTTGAATATATTGTCACTGTTAGACATTCCCAATATCTCTTTGGAATCACAAAGTGGCTGAGGTACTGACTTTGTTAAATCCCCATTAGGCATTTAGAGGAGAGATAGCTGCCAGGTTAAGTCTGTTTGATCTGGCTGTTTTAGCTCCAACACAAAGCAAAGCACAGCTGCACCATTAGTATTACAGAAAACACAAGAGGAGGGAAATTAAAAAAGGTCAATGGGCATAAGGAATTCAACATCATGTCATCTAACTTTCTTAAAGCTTGGACACGTTTCAGCACTCAGGGCAGCATTCCGAAAAGCACTGCTTCCAATTCATAACCTATTATGAAGAAGAACTAGATCTGTTCTCTGCCAGTTCTTATTCTTAGTGGATAGGAACTAGTTCCTGTTTTCTGAAGGTTATCATTCTTAACAGTGCAGCATAAATTTCCATCCACAAATGATCAATTCAAACCGATCCATCTCTACTAGAAACGCGGCCTCCATTGTTCGGGCTCTCGGCAGTATGGAATATGCATCAACAGACTTCAGACCTCCTGCAGCAGCGTTGTGTTCCTGCTCTCTTCGAGGCTGGTTACTGGGTCCAACGAGACGGTAGAGTGGATCGGGCCGAAGTAATATTTAACTAGCCCGGGGATCTCTGGGGTGAGCTTTATACAGCATAATAAGGGCCGCCTGTGTCGCGGAGCAGGCTCGAACCAGTCGTACACAGAGGTGATCTTTGTGGCTGGCCAGGTTGTCATGGCAACCTGGCCAGCCACATGGCACGGTTGTCATGGCAGTGTGCGAGAGCGCCGAGGTCATACCCGCTCTTTTTGCTGATAGAGATTTTCCATTTCACTGTGAATGTCGCTGTGTACTCACGCTAGTCCGAATACACGTAGGGCACACTGCCAGGACCTTCTTTTTGTAGTTTGAATACTCAGTATTTTTTTTTTGGAGAATGCCATGTTCTACATCTGAGTATGTCAGAGTTGATTATAGCTTTTCTCTGAAGCGACATCTTGGAAATATCTACGTATGTAGAGACACAACTTGTGCCTACTGACACTAAAGGAGTAACCGAAGGGTTGGGATGGACAGGTGAATACATTTGACTTCAACTATTCTTCTGATTGACGTTGGTGCCCAAGAAAATGTAGTAATGTGCCAACAGAGGCAGGGAAGAAAAAGACTCTATGCAATGCATGATTTAAAAACAACTGAAAACAGTTTTATGAAAAGAGAAATGCACTCATGTCTTTGTTAGAGTCTCTGAGACTCTTTGTATTTTCATGAAGACTGTGGCTACTGAAGGACATTTCCTTCACATTTGAAGCTTCTATTGAATATTTTTTGCATGAAGCTTTGAAGTCTGTCGCCCTGAAAACATTAAAAAAATCTTTCAACAAAATCCTCAATTTTAATAAAGTAATTCATTGTAATTGAATGAGTTCGTCTTTTTATAATGAGTCACCTTTCTTTGATGAATATAACTGGTCAGTGCATGCCTCCCTTTGTCTGCGGCAAGCAGGGGAGCAAGTATATATATATCTATATATAATGACTATATAATATATATATATATATATATATATTATTTTTTATTACTGGTCACAATATCTTCCACTCTGTGATTTTAGTTGACATGAACAAACAATAAAAGACTTATCTTAAAAACATCATTTTTTATACAGAAGTTAAATTAAATTTTGAAACGGAAGCAGGTTGACTGAGGTATAATAATCTTTTGGCCTTTACCAGAAAAAATAAAGAAGTCACACGGCATCCCCTTAAGTCAGATAAGAACATTCAATTGAAGCTGGCTCGCTGCAGCTCAGGATCCGATCTACTCAGATTTCATCTTTCAATCAACAGCAAGCAACTAATCTTACCTTAACAAAAGGACACATTACCCTCACTGGATTTCTTAGACTAGGAACCCAGAATAAGACAACTTCAATTCTGAGAGAAAAATCCATGAATGGATGAAAGGAACGGCACTCGAGTCAAAACCCTGTTTGCTTCAAGACATTGTGGTTGATGGAAATGCTGGAAAAGGTATGTTTACTCGAATATTTTACTTTGCCGTACATTTTCAGTTTTGCTCCGACAGGAATACCTCAATTTATGGCTGGAGTATTTTTTCAATGATTAAATATCTACTTTTGTAACTTCCTGTGTAAAAATATGTGAGGAAAATGGACAAGGACAATACCTGTTCCTGAATAGAATTTGGTGCAGTTCCCATAATCAATATCTTCTTGTCTGATATCAAACAGTGGCAGAGTGATGGCCTCCATTTGCACTGGGTCTCCTGTCTGCCACATAAACTGCAGGTCGTCTGTGGTGTAGCCAACTGGATGAAAAGGAGTACACAATGGGAATACACAAAAACACATATACATTGTTGAAACCACGGTAGTGGTTACACAAATACATATTTAAATATCCAGTCGGGTAAGCCATTAGAGGGTAATGGCTTGAAGTTGTTTTGCTAATTCAAGTCTATACTGCTTTGTAAACAAGATGCAATAACCACAGTCAAGCTCAATTAGCTGTGAGACTTTCACAACAACCTTAAAATATGATGATTTATTCCACTTCTCTAAGTGTTCACCACTGAAATTGGCTTCTAAACGCAAGCAAAAAGCTTCCATTTACCCCAAAATAATACTGTATCTCCCAAATACAAATAAGCAGACTAACTGAAATCACATTTACAAAGCAATGATGTGGTTTGTAACTGGTGGTTTATGGTGATATTGTTTCAGGAGAACTCACAGCTTTCAAGTTGCATCTTACACCTCTGTGTGTCCATAGGGAACAATGCGAGGTCCAGAGGACAGGAAAGGGTGACGGACAACCTGGAGGGAGATAGAGAAAATTCAGTTGATGCGCTTTTGTAACCCTCTTCTACCCACCACTCACAGAGAAGCCTTGTTTTTTAGACACTCGTACTACCTTGAGATTTCAAAGGATTTTAAGGTTTACCCGTATTTGCATGGGATAAACAAAATGTTACTCTCAAAATTACAAACACATTCACAAGGATTATATTGTATCTGGAGACGACTGAAACCAAACACAGCGGAGTGTAGCTGTAGCCCCAACTAGTTTACAGTGAGCCCCTTGAACGATAAAAATGTTGTTTTTTTTACCCAATGCTTTGCATGTCAACAGTCTCATTATCTTTTCCGAATTTTGCTCTCACAGCCTGCAGCCTCAATGACACAGAAAGAAAAGTAAATGCTAGCAAATAAGGGAAACAAGTCTTCCCTAACTGATTGATATGCAGGCAGGAATAAACTAATCATTGCAGATTTGCAGGGCATTAAGAACACAAATGACCAATTATTGTATAACCATATTAGGGTCTCCAGGTAATAGTCCGACTAGGCCTTAAATCATATGTTTGTTTAGTCTTGCGTACACACGTATTTAAAGCTACATTAGGCGAGCTTTGCACTGAGCCTAGTGCTGCCATTGAATTGCCATTTTGTTACACTTCGTCATTTATCCCATCCGACATCCGACGTTCGTCCTTTGCGAGTGTCCTTCCATTCCACAATTTATTTTTCAGTTGACATGTAATCTACGGTAGTGGCTTTCAGGAGGAGTTAACTTAATTTCTTTTTTTAACATTGATCGAAAATATATGTTGATTCAAGCCTCGGTTACACTCTCAAACGGAAGCGTACATGGACAGCCGGGACACCAAGTGGTTCTGTTTATACTGTCCACTTGGAGGATGCATTCCACACGTGCAGTGTGGAATTTTTTTTTTACACTTCGAGTCTTTTTTTGTTATGTTTAGTGACAAAGCTGTTTAAAATTCGCACAAATATCCTGCTGTATATGTGTTCTGAACTTACTACCATATCTGCAAAGAATAAAAATACAAACAACACTTTTTACCCCAATTGTTCCCTCGTTTAAATAGAAGATCTAAGACTTTTTCTTGTGCACACAAAAGGCTAATTTCTCTACAATTTTGGTCAATAAATTTGTTGAAATACATGAGTGAGCACATATCCTTTTCCAAGATAATCCATCAAACCTGACAGGTGTGGCATATCAAGACACTGATTGTGTGTCTGTTGTGTACTTTCCTGCTTCACTAGAGGCAGATTCCCCTCACTCGTTACGGTGGACGGGTAAATAAAATCAATGAATCTATACATGCTACTTTGATTTCTTCGTTCATGGAAGACTGTATTTTTTTGCTTCCAGTGGGGGATTCCCAGTAAGATCAGGTTACAGTGGTGCAGTGGGGAAAAATGAATGTGGAAACTGCCAATCAGATTTATTTACTCATTAATCAAAGGTGCCCACCTTGCACTGTGATTATGATTTTTAAATATTAGACACTCCGCTAACACTCTAAAGGGGATGGGACATCCTCATGTAACAATTACAAAACTTACAACAAAAGAAAAATATTGAATCAGGCTTTTAATTTAAACGTTCCAAACATTCTGTTGGAGCAGGAAAAAATAACTACTGTTATCTTGAATGTATGAAAAATATCTAAGATCATTACCTCATACTGATGAGGACGTCTCCGTTACGGAAAATGAAGAGGAGAATGTTCTCCTGGGTAACGTCGTGAAAATTGGCACTCTTCTCGTTGGCGAAGAACAGGTCAGGTTTCCAGAGACATTTGAACATCTTTGGATCGACGGTGAGAGAATCAGACTTGAAGTCCTGCGGTAGCTTTAGCCTCGGGTCGTTCCATCGCTGCCGCAGGAAGATGTTGACTCTGTAATCCTGTACAGCAGACAAGCAGACATGGTTAATGTCTGTATCAGGTTAGTACTAACGGATTTCATGATCTTTGGGGAGATCCCTCTCCATAACACTGCAAGATGTGTCTCAAGAAGCATTTTAGATACTTCTCTCTGACACAAATAATTTGTGTTAAAAACAAGAAAAGAAATGTGACATTATTAGCACCTTTCCTACATGACTTTTAAGACAGTGGTAACTTTGTTTAGGATACAGAAGTTCTAACTCATTGACAAGTTACATTTTCTCACAGCAAATATCTCAACAAGACCTTCAACAGACCACTTGAATGTGCCGAGTGATATTTTACAGCTGCAGTGAAAGCTTGAGTGACATCTACTTGTAACGCAGTAAACATAGAGAAAACACCACCCAAGGGTCAAAAGTTATCAATACAGCAACATGTGATCCAGCAAATGCCTCATTAGAGAGCTTATTAGTGAAATGTCCACATTCTTGTTGGTGGGAAAGTATCACTCAGCGAGGCTTTTGGACGTTTGTTTTTGTGCATGCTTTGATGGCGTGCCTCAAGCTGCTCTGGGACCAGGTGTTGGGAAGGACTATTAACGCTGAGTGTGAAGACGGATGACATGTCAAATAAAGCCGCCAAAATACCAGCTGTATGAGTGTGTGTGTGTGTGTTCCTGCGTGATAAGTTAGCTTCCACCTTCCATCCCTTCATTGTTCCCAGGTTTTATAATATTGGTTGCCTTTTTTTTATTTGTTTGATGCAGTAGCGAATCCAGAGTCGGCTAAATGGCAACATTTATCATTGCTTTATGCTCGGTGCGCAGGTGTTTGAATTTAAAATGGTGCAATTGTTCTCATGGGAATACAGTGTAGGTGTTCATAAAATCAGCAGCAGGACCCATAACAGACCGTGATAACATTTACAGGGGAATTTTTTACAATCCCAAATTTCTCCACCTGGTTGAAATGATAAAAATGGGGACTTATGTTAAACTTCTGCAATAGACTATGTAGGTGTCGGTGTTCCTTTGGCAAATCCTTCTAGTCAGTGCAAGGAAATACATCCCTTTGAATCACACGTACTAAACATTGGACGAGTTGGTCTAACATGGTTGTGCATTCATTGCAATGCAACCCTGTCTCATAAACATGGTTTCCCATAAAACTGAACTGCATTTTCAGTTATGTTTCGACAGAAACGTGTCTCCAACTGGATTACGGTCACTTGCTTTTAACGTTGTGAATTAAAAGAAAAGAAAAGAAAAACGTGGTAACAAAACTACTTGGTAGCATGGTTTGTTACTTAAGTGAAGTTACATATGTAACGTCAAAAAAATAGGTTCTTGAAAAATAAGAACGTGAAATTCGTGTGTTTGACCCATCCATACACCCCAACTTCCTCCCTTCGCGGACTTCCGTGGACTTTGATAAGAAACTTATTTCTGGTACGTCAAGAACAAACGTAATCCGGGAAGAAATATGTTTCTCTCAAAACATACGTGAAGTGTCTTTGTCTGGAAACAAGGACCAGACTGTCCACATTTCACAAGCATGCTATTGTCTTTCTCTGGTTCAGTCTGACCAACTTCTGGTGGATGACACAAAAATAATATATTAATATAGGTGTTGGTGGTCCTTAAAAAAATGGACTTAACAGTTCAAATTGTCAGTAGTTTGTCAGGAGTTTTAGAAAGTCTGATGCTGTTGTTTCCTCTGTCGTGGATGTGTTTTGGTCACATGTCCTGCAATTCCAACTTTGGCCACCATGACAAATTATCAAACCCCTCTCTCCGGGCTTGCTTTAAACTCAGTGATCCTCTGACTCACTTACTTCATCCATTGGCTCTAATCCCTGGCAACATGTTGAACCTATCCCTGAGTTAAGTTTATCTTGGCTTCAGTTCTGCAAAACATCATTTTTGGTTTTTCAGATGTTCTTCCATCTTTGCTTTTGTTTGGAGCCTGCCTCCATTCACAACACATGGCTCGCAGTTACTACAGTGATTCTCCATTTGCAATTGCACATTTCTGATTAAAAGTGTGCAATGCTGACAAATATTAGTTTTATATATGTGTGTGTGTGTGTGTGTGTATTTTTAACTACTTTAGTTGGAGCCAGGTTTGACAGTGAGAGACAGCCAGCTGACATGAATGTGGTTTTATAGTGCATCTGTTCTTCATGAAAGCATATTGGTTATACGATTTTTTTCAGCACTATGAAAACTTTTAGTATCCTGCTGTACACTGAACTGAACTACTTGTGTATTTACCAATATGATCTTATGGGAAGGAGTGTGAACAGCATGACATTTTTATGGACATTTCTCACTTGATGATACATTTTAAGCCTTTTTAAGCATCCCTACGTTGTTAACTTGAAACGGTTGCGGTTATGTTTTGGCAACAAAACAACGGTAATGACCGGAGTTATAGATTTAGGCAGCAAAACCCCTTAGTTTTAGAAAAAACATCACAAATGGGCTTAAAGGAATGTAAACTAAGTAAAATAAATACATAAATGACATCACATAAGTACGGATCACACGCAATAAATGTCTGAAAAGTAACTTCAAAATGGACATTTGGTTTCACATGGAACATGAACACCAAAACAGCATACAGCAATACAACTTATTTTTCTACAGATGTTTGTGGTACACCGATACAAATTATAAATGTAGGAGCGTTCTTTTAACTCTTCGAGGTATTTTCACCCTTCATTAAAGTTTATGTCCGAACCAATGTATTCTCCAATAAGTAAGACTCAGCATTGTGCAAGTGTTGAGTATATAATTCTCATCTAGAACTAAATGTCATACTTTAAACATCCAGGTTGGTCTCCTAGAAACCTTTCACGATGTAACTGCATTGTCAGTTACGTTTGACGGGAAACACACACTTGAATGTCAAAAATACGTTTATGATCAAAGTTAAATAAACACAGCACTTTTACCCAGGATACTACTGTTTGTGTCCTTTTGTCTAACGAAAAGTCGTTGTTGGTTTATTTTAATGTTACATGTTACATTTCCCTAAAAACTAATTGAGGATCCAGTTTAGTTGAACAGGAATGTAAGTTTTATGAGAGGGGGTTGATCCAGGATACACGGTGCATACACGGAAAATTTTCATGGAAAAAATGCAGAAAAGATACAATGTTTGATTGATCCATGTGACAAATTACATGGAGTGTTACATGCTGATGTCACAATGTCTTTGAGACAAGAAACCAAATGAAAGGTTTCATTCTTCTCTGTTGTATATGCATTAAAAAATTGACAGCATTTCAAAATGTCAGCTAACACCAGTTTATACACAGAGGTCTTAGGATGGTTTATAAATTCAGCCATAACCCAGAATGTGCTTTATTTCCCTGCCAGTAAACATTTTTGGGAGAAGGAGCAGTGGTCAAACTGTTGATATCTCATTTTGGATAGCCAGCCGTCATTTCTATACAACCTAATTTTAGACTCCAACTCGTCCTTGAGCGACAGCACAAAAAGCTACTGCTGGCTCTTCTCTGTCTGACAGAGATGCATGCCAATTCCCACACCTTCGCTTTCCTGAAAACCAGACAAGGAGATATATCTTCCCTCTGGCTCACTTTCAAGCTGCCTGTTCCGCATTCGATTCCGGAGAGATTTAACACAATCGCTCAGTGAGGAAAACTCAAGCTGTGAGGCAGTACAAAATACACACAACCACAATTCATTTCACCTCACAACATCAAATTAGTCATCCTCTACTGATGATTACAAGCACAAAGTGAAAATAGATATTTTAACTACAGTGGACACAATGTGGTGTTTGGCCTAGGGAGCTGTAAATGATGAGAGAGGCTTTCCTGAGATCAGATACCCCACAGAGTGATGAATTAAGTGGAAGAGTTGACCAGCTGTCCCTTCTTCTCCTCCTGGATCCATTTTGAACTGTCCTCAATTTCATTTTCTCTCTGTCTTTTGTTGGGCGTCCAGGGGAAGAAGGAATACAGATTTGCCATCTGTGAGTCCCTTGTCTTTTTTTCTGTCTCAGTCTTATGCTCTTACTTGTTCCTTCTCGATCACATCGTTTTCCTTCATTTCTTTTAATTCAAATGTTCCTTTTCTCTGTTTTTCCATGTTATCCTTTCCAATCTGTATCATTTCTCTCAATCTTCCCCTGTTCAATTTCCTTCTTTTTCATCTTTGGTCTCTTATTGTCTGGTATTGTCTTCTTTCTCTGTCCCCCTTCCCTTTCCTTTCGTCTTCCCCCTTTTGCTTCCCCTTGCCATTCCTTCACTTTCTGCTTACTGCCCCATATCGTTTTTCTTCCTCAGCTCTTTTCCACCTTAAGCCTTCATGTCGCGTGCTTCCTGATCTTTCGTTCTTCTTCTGATTATTCTCCTTGATTCCCTATTTTCTTTACCCCCTTTTTTGTTTCTTCCTATTGTTTTTCTTTTCGTCCATCATCCGCACACTCCGGTTCTTAATACTTCGGGTTTTAGGGTTTCGCATTTTCAGCTCTGGTCTGTAATTGGTCCTGGTGTAAAGCTCTCCACTGGAAGATTTAACAAGCGGACACACTACTGATCTGCAGCCAGAAGACATCTCCAGAGAACATTTTCATGCAGCTCCAATTCCAGTAAGATCTAAGGCTTTGTTCAGAGTGTCATGAAATGAGGTAGGAAAACACTGATCACTGCTTTGGACTGAGACACTTTCCAGACCTGCAACAGGACTCTGGGAGCAAAGGTCTAAAATCTAGCACTATATCTTTCCAGTGAAGACAGACTGGCCGTATATTCCAGAACTAAAATTGGATCATTTATACAAATCAATAGCAGGTTTCTGAGCAAAAAAGGTACAGAATTGTAACTGAGCTGCTACACAATACACGGGTCTGCTAAACTTGTCATGAAAGTAATGTTGCATCTCTTGCCAGTCTTTAAGACTTGTATGCTTTTCTATGATTTCATCTTTAGCTCATTTGTTTGAGGAGCATACGAATTGTGTCTGCTCTACATCACATATTGTAGTCATCTCCATCAAGCATGAATGCCATTGACCAAACATTGCTGGTTCTTTCACAGCATTTGCAAACAATTCAAATTATGTTATAATTTAAGTTGTTAGTTCAGGTCTTTTTTTGTTGAAAAAACTTAATTGAGGTTTATTATTTGGTATGTTAAGCATTTTACTTGTATTCTGATGTTTTGTCAGATTTGGCTCGATGATTCACCTTGTCACTCAGGAGCCCAAAAAGCGCCTGCATGAGACAGGGAAGATTTTATATTTTGCTATCAATTATTCTGTGAAATGTGGGTCTTCTACTGGAATAAAACTCCTGGATTGCAAACTGTAAATCTGCTTTGCATAGATAGAGGACACTGTCAGGTGAGACAGGATCAAGCCAAATTGTGAATTCTATCACACTGCACTGCATTAATTTAAATTACCTTGTCACATTATTGAACATATTTACTGAGAAATAAACACTTAATGTTTATTGGCTCCTCCCAGCAGCTTTAAATTAAAATACGCCGGAAAGCCGGGCTCATTAGAATCCTACAATAATCTTCCCTTTATTGTTTCCTAAGCGATCGAGAGTCGACCCCAGTGTCGTCCTTGACGTTTAATCTGTTCTTTTGAATTCAAACTGCACTTCTTTATCAGCAATTAAGCCATTAGATAAATGAAGCATGGAAACCCCAGGCCTTCATAATGATTTACTGCTAAATAGTCTGATATCGTCTAGCAAACATGCTCATGCATCCCACTTAAAACTTGTAGGACGGAGCAGTTTTCAGCTCTGACCCACTGAATCTGATTGGCAGACGTATTGATTATCAATACTGTCAGGCTGAAGTGGAATTGAAGTAAATTCTTACCATCGTCGTTTCTTGAATGGAGCCAAAACTGTTGATGAAAATGTTCACTCTGTCTTCCACAGGAATTCCTGGATTTCGAGAGAGGAAAGAAGAGTTTGTAGTATCGAGTCCTGTGTTTTACAGCTGCTTTGCAATGAGAGTGGGGCTCCGCTGTGGATGTAGCTTACAGTAAGTGTCAGCGTGCTTTGAAACCCTGTAAATCTATATTTCTACATATTGTACCTGGCAATTCAATTGATTGTGTTACTGATCAGGCATTATGAAAGACTGTGTCAACATTGCAAAGCAATATAAAATCCCCTCAGCTAAGTTAATGCTGTAAACATATATACTGGCATGTCTTTCGCATAAACTAATAAAATCCTTGATGAATGCAGACTGTTCACACTCCTTTGAATACATTATGTCCTTTGAGGTGTTTACTGGAGCCTCAGGAGTTTCACAGCCTAAATTTGATCATGCAATTCACAAAATGAATGTGCATAATATGAAGGTGGCTTATAGCTCACAACTTCCATGCATTAATGCAACCAAGCGAACTAATAAAATATTCCACAAACACCTCTGCTGTGAGCTTAAAATTCTCTATAGGGCCTATAAAAGCAGCTCTCCATTTTTATAGGCCTGGGCAAAGCAATGCACAAGGCACAGTTTAGGATGTAGTTTGGAAGATTATGACATGGATGTTAATGGACGGGGAGCTTTCAGCCCAACCTGAAATCAAGAGCAGATGTTTGGCTGCTGGAGCGGTCGCAGGCAGTCAGAAAGGGAGCTGATTCTGCTCACAATACATCAAACAGTGAGTCCCAGATACAGCTTCTGCTGCCAAGTGCCAGAGGATGGAAACTACCTGAAGACTGGCGAAGACCATCAGTCAGACGCAGAGGTCGTCAATCACCGCTCACGTTATTTTTATGGCTGTCTCTGTGACACTGAAGGCTGCTAAAGTGTGACATTTACACTGTAAACACTGTAAAGATGGATACTTGTGAAGAATGGAGTAAATAATGAAAAGAACAGTGGCGGATTCAGGCTTGATATTTGAGATAACAGTAGTTAAATATATTGTACAAAATTCACACTCTATGTTCTTTTTTTAAGATTTGACTGTCTTAAGTCACAGATTTCCTTCCCATCACAGCTTGTGTGTGTCAATCCACAACACAGCCAACCCGAGAACACCGGCTTATGGTTACACTGTTGAAGTACATGTTGAATATGCAAGTGTATGTAGGAAAGGAAAAACATTTTCACTAATGCCTCACGCACCATTTACGCAGATAGCTGTCCCTGCACCAGGTTTATGGAGGTACATATTTACAGTATACTTGTATCTTCAATTAGCATGACAGCACTGCAGCAAACATGTAAATTCAGAATAGACAGAGACAGATGAGGAGGAAATGAGACTTGCCTTTGAAGTTGGGCCTTATTCTGGGATCATAGGTGATCAGTAACTTGTTCAAGATGGTACTGGTTGTATTCTCGGGGACTCGGGCCAGATCCTCAGCTGACAGCTGTCTGCAAACAAATAAGACAGAGAGGGAACTGCAGGCACGATTACATTAGCAGGTCAAATTCCTGCCAGATGCACACACACACACTTCTACTCTGTACACTCTTTGATTAAACTATATAACCTTAGAGAGCTACCAGTTAATGGGATTAATTTAGCTTTTAATATTTGGTCCACGCAGGCAATGTTGACTGACTAAGTTGGCATGATCCTTAAAGATAGGGGACATTTTTTCAGCCTCCTAGGACAATTATGTAACACCTTTTGAGAACAATGTATGAACATGTATGAAGTCATTTAGCATTATATTTATAGCAAAGCTATGCGTGTACGCCAGCTCTGTGAAGGCTGTACTTAGGTTGAGCTGTGCTTTCAGCTAAATGCTAACGTCAGCATGCTAACATTTACAGTGCTTACACATGCTTGTATTTAGTAGGTATGTTTACCATGCTAACATTTGCTAATTAGCGTCATACACAGTAGAGTTGAGGTTCGGTTGTGTAAGGAAATTATTTTTGGTTTGTCTGAGGAAATTTGAAGATACTGTACGGGGGTCAAATGCTTAATATGTTACAACATTATCGAGAAATGACAGAGTGGTACAGTGCATGCCATAAAGCAGCAAGTTCAATTCCGATCTTGGGACCTTTGTTGCATGTTATAACTGTATCTCTGTGTCCCCATTTCACTGTCATCTATTTAATAAGGGTGAAAAAGGCCAAAGAAAATAAAACAGCAATTTTCTTGGAACAACTTAATTTGCAAAGTAAACAAGTGAAGAAGCATTTAACTCCATTTTTCCCAACTTAACTTTAGTTGCCTTGTAAAAATCCTTTAAATCATTGAGTCAATGAATCACCAATGTGGGTGGCAAAGAGTACACATGACTTGTCAAGACAAACAGTATTTTTTTTTCTGTATATTTCCACTTTTCATTGAAACCAAAGTGAAATTTTCCCGTCGAACCATCAATTAGCAACACAAAAAAAAAAAGCTGTAAATTACTGCCACAACATAAAGTGGTGGCTTTCAGAGACGTTCAACCAAACATCATTTGCTGTCTGAGGTTGACTGATGGGAAAACAATAGGACAGATTGAAGGAAAGGGGAGAACAGGATCTGGCAAGAGAGACAGGAGAAAAAGAAAGCCTCCTTGTGGGTGGCAATGATTTTCCTGCCAAAGAATTCCCCTTTCTCAAAGCACTTTACATATCATTATGTAAACCTTATCATGCACTGAGGATGAGTTAAAGTGCTCCACAGGAATGCTGCGCAGCGTGTGTATGTTCTGCGGTTCCTCTGATCAAAGTGAAACACATAATTCCCATCCACTAAACCTCTTTTTTCCCTCTTTTTTAACAGACCTCTCTGACAACCTCAAGCACAACAGCTAAACTGGAACCAGTGGTTCCCTTGATCCACAAAGGCATCCGCAGCACTAAACTCGAAATATGTCATACAGCTTACACTTGCCAATACTGGGACTACATCAAACGGTTTCTCCCTCATTTGAAGAACTTTTCATTGTTGAGCCATTTGTTACCATTTAAGGAAGAAGCGGGTGCAGCTCACCACAGTCAAAAGGCATGTTAGGACATATTGAGAATGTATCTGACAACTTCCCTATTTATTTGATACTGTCTTAAACAGTGGCATAATACCAGACAGTTGCAGACGGTCAGCAAATACTAAATAAGGAAATGCTCAAGCAGTGGCCGAATCAGTGTTGGACAAAAAGGTGTGACCTTTGCCTTGCAAGTATTCAGTATTTTTAACACCACATGCTTTTGTCGGATTTGGTGTTGATTTTTGGGACACTCATTGTTCCTTGTTGGCTGGGTTACAGGTTCATATCATACTTGAATAGCTCTGCAGTGAAGCAGCTGATGAGATCTGGTCAAAAATGGAATGGTGGATAAAGACTGGAAAGTATGACACTTCAGGTGTAAAATACACAAAGTTATGCTTTCATATAGCCATTTTAGTCTTTTTTGTAAAAAAAATTGACTCGTCAAAAAGTGATAAAAATGCCTCCAAAATCCCACATTAAGACACCAACACCTTAAGGAACACCATTAAAAAAATCCATGATTTGACTTTTGCAAGAATTGCAATTGGATTTGCAAAAAACACAACAGGATGGTGAGCAGTTCTGTCAAGTAAAATCCTCAGAACCCCCCTCATTGTTAATATACATAGGAAAGCCATGTATCCTCTGAATATGCTAGGTCTCAAGTTTGGGATTGAAAAGATCCATGAGGCTGTGGAATGGCTACTATGGGGACTAACATGAATACAATTGGGGTAATTGGATCCACCAGAGTCTCAGCTTTCCTGTCAAACCCAATTCATGCAATTCCAAGTCTGTTTAGGGACTCCAGTATACATTTATAAAATAAGTGAAAATAACACATTTGTACTGCATGCCAAAAGAACTGCTTGGTTTTCCCCCAACTGCATGTGATTGTTATAAAAAGGCATATCTGTAAAGGGGAGACTTGTACCCAGAGAACCTTTTTTTATTAACGTATCTTGAGGTAAGCAGTCAAGGGACCCCTTTGAAAACGGCCATGCCATATTTTCCGTCCCCAAAATCCAGCCAAATTTTGCATCGCTAATTAGCTTCATTCTCGTCACGCTTGCATGACATGGTTGGTACCATGGTTGTACTATGGTTGCCTAGTTTCATATGGTGTCATAGAATATACTAAAGAGAGTTATGTCGGCCAGGATCGCAGACGATCCACCGGGTCTCATTGTAGTTTAACAACCACTATGGGCACCTCAAATGGTCACACATAAAGGACAGTTCATTAGTCGCTGGGGTACTACCAAGCCAATGACAATAGTTGTACGTCTATTATGGCTACCTGAAGCATATCATGTTGTCAATTCCACTGTACAGTATGACAGCCCATGGTGTTGTTTATCACATACTTACGATGGACAGTAAAACTGCTTCTCTTTTTTATTTCCCTTCTTTGTTCCTTTTTCTTTGGCCGAACCTCCCTCTAGACAAAGAGAAAGGACCAGGAGAAAGATGGCGAGCTTCTTCATGCCCATTCTGGTGTGAGATGAGCCTTTAGGAGAACAAAAAAACAAAACAAAGATAAGGGGGCACAGCATTTAAATGACTCAGACATGGTGTGCAATTTAATAAGCTGCACTTAATTGTATTCTCGTCACATGCAATCAAATCTAAGCATTCATTTCAACATGTGACAGAAGACAGTGGCTGATAAAGCTTTGCCCTCAGTGGGAGTATACGGCTTTGGAGCGATTTATCTATTTTCGGAACACCGTGACTTTTATTTTTACTCTCCTGACATAATGCATTCCCATTTACTCAGGATGCATGTCCCATTACAGTAAATGTCTGAAATGTAAATGAATCAATCGGACATGGTTTAATCAAGTATTGCAAGCATAAATCCAATCAGCGGGAGTAATGCACCCGAATAACAATGGTCATTCAGGACTCATCAGGTGAATGTGACCCCGAAATATCCTCTGCTTCAGTTTACAACCTGCAGGACAATAAAACCTTAAAAATGCTGTTTCTTCGTGCAGCTGTAGATTCTCTTTTCTGTCACCACAGTTGCTTATCACGATATTTATGAACTATATAATTTGGTTTGATCTATGATAGCTGTGGTGTTATAGTTCAATCCATTCTCACACAACAAATAGTAAAATGTAGGAGATAATATGATGCTATGTTTGCCATAAATCTCTTTGTTAGAAAAAGACGAAACAGAACGATATATGGACACTTCTATGCACAGGCAGCGCGCTTTTACGTTTCTTGATAAGGGGCCATTAATCAGCTAGCAGCCGTAGTACCAGAGTGATTCATTCCCCGTCTAGGAAACTGTAGCCCTTTCATATGGACACTGAGACCTCACGCTAAGCCAACAGTCTCATCCCCCATCCTGCCAGCAAGACTGTGTATTAACTGAAGCAGTTTATTGTCTAGACAGAGACGCTCTCCCTCACTTTCCCACCGCCTTGTCCCAGTAACTCCCTGACTGCTCCTCGCCTGCACATTGATCATCTTCTCCAGCGGAAATCGTTTCCACCGCTCAGCTCAGCGCCTTTTGTATCCATGCAAACACCTTGCCTCACCTATAAGTTAACTCTACATAGTTTTATCCATTTGGAAGAGTTCTGCAGAATGTGGGGTTGTCCCACTGTGGAAGAGAAAGTGGAAACCCACACATATCCGATGGCAGCAGCTGGAGTGACGGGGAATGTTTAACTTGGCAACCAAGCACATTTCTTAGAAACCACTTCTTATGTGACCTACAATTTCTATGCCCCATATTTCTTATAGCAATTCTTCTCATGATAACTCCCATCAAAATATGACCACTGGCATGAACAAACCTCGCTTTGTGGCACTGTTTCCCAACTTTTCGTTTGCCTTGTACCTGGCAATAGCTGTTAATAGCAAAGCAATGTTGCAATGTTCCATTGCAATCCTTGGTCACAGGTAACGTGTCTTTAATATGTGAGCAGATTACCAAAGACTCTAGCATTCTTTTCTTCATTTTTAAATGTTTGTTAAACACCTTTTAAACTTAAACATGCTCACTGTTAAAGTAATAGTAATTAATATACAGTACATAGTCATACTAACCAATTGACAGTTTCCACTTAAAGGACAAAGAAAACCACAATGTAACACAGGCTAAACATGTATTTGTATTTATTAAGCAACAATTTAAATATCACAGGAACAATGTTCTTTAAATACATTAGACAAAAAAGAAAAATACATTATTGTTTACAGTGCAAACTAAACTAAACTCCCTTTTCTTATTTAAATGTTTTTGTCAAAGTCATCCATAAGCCTTCTTCAGATGATCTGCCATAGAGTGGACACCTGTGAATAGAACAAATCTTAAGCATAACTGGAGTTTCTGTGATTGCAATTTGACATACACAACTAAAGACAAACATATAGGGTAGCCTCTCTATTTTACACAGTATCATACTCAAATGGTGTTTTGACCCTCTTCTTGTTTGTACACCACAGTATTCAATCTTAACTATATATAGCTCCACTCGCTTTGTGCAAGTGAAAAATTCAATTTTATAGCCTACAAGACAGCCCATAAAGCCAGTCACATTAGCAAGCCAACATTACACACACGCACACACACACACACACACACACAAACATGCAGTGTAAATAGTCTGGCAGCATGTTTAGCCTACTGTTGGTCCATGATGCATTGTGAGCCGCTTGAATTTAAACTAATGGTGCTAATTTCAGTTTGCTTTATTGAAATACAGTAGTCCAAGTACTTACAACGTATGTAGGTCGCGTGATGCCTCACGTTTATTTCGTCAGCTTGTTCACCCGGAAAGAGTCTCTCGGCGGCGCTACCTTCGAAGTAGTCGAAGCGGTGTGAGCCAAAGCACTTGCGCATGCGCGTTACAGCAGTAATCACACTCTCTTTTTTACACAAATCTATGGTATTGGAGCAGATATGAGTTTTATATTGTTGATCTTGTGCACTTTGCTGTGTGTACAATTGAATACATTTCAAGAGATAGCCAGGCCATCGTGCACACCCATGCAAAACGGATATCTGTGCAGAGAAATGTGGGTTCAACCGAGGCCGAGTCGATAAATTGACCTTGGCACTGCCTGAGTCAACTGTGCCACCACTTAAGAACATGACCCTTGCTGTGTTTTACTCCTGGCAATGTTAAAACTGCTGAGGCTTTGTCATAAAGTGGCTGACAATGACTCAGGCAGGCTTACACGGTCTGCCCCATGGGTCCAAGGTCAATAAGCAATTCCACTCTGACCACATCTTTCACACAGGCTGTACAGTTTTTTAGAATATCATAATTATGTCACAGCTCGGTTACTTCTATCTAGCCTTTTCCTCCTTTCACTCACCAAATCAGTTCATTCAGTGCACCTGCCAGTCACACTCACCTCATCAGCTCATCACTCTCACCTGCTCACTCTGCCTCTTCACTATTTAAACCCCTGCCTCACACACACTCACTGCCAGATCGTTCGTTGCTTTCATGCTCAACTTTCCCGCACTCACCCATGGACTGATTCCCTGTTGCCAACCCTGCCTGTCCCGGACTACCTCGCCTTGCCCCTGCCCTGGAAACTTACTCAGCTCTTCTGTCCTTGACCCCGAGAAACCTGTCGTGGATTCTGCCAGAGAATATTCTGCCTGTCGTGCGTTGCTAATAAAGAACTCAAATCAAACCAGTCCGGGTCTTGTCGTACTGCTCCTGGGTCCTAACTACACCCGTAACAAATTATGTCATTCTATAGGAAATAATGAATGTCAGAAGATGATAATACATAGGCAAATGAGAATGAATTATTTATTTGCTATTAATATCAACAATAATACAACAAAAGCTACGTGATTTGGTGTAAATCATATTTATGATTCACCATTTATTTAAAGAATATGATACAATAGGCTACCTGGTGTTTTTTAATTGCAAATATATTTCACCCACGAGGAAAGGCCTGTGTTATGCTTTAACAACATGCATACGCAAAACAATGCGAAGCCCCCAGTATACGCGCGGACTACCGGGGCGCTAACAACCTGTGGCTGATCGTCGCATTGGGTCTCTTTTAAAACATGAGAAAAGTAGGTGACAGTGACACTAGATCACAGCCTGAAGAGCAGAGGGACACAGCGACCACCATTACGGGGAGGCAGGAAGAAGATGGCAATAAATATGAACGCGAGCATGCAATTACGCATCACATGAGCGCGCGTTACGACCATAAATCACACGAAAGTCGGTCATCATAAATCATTCCGCTACTTACCGTTTAGACGTGTCACCTGTCAATTCGGAAACTACACCCAGTGAAGCTGACAGTGCAAACAGCCGTTAACAGAGCTTCCCAGACCAGACGTTGTCTTTATCACCCATTTTGTTCTCCGCTGTCTCCGCTGAAGCAATTTTTGGAATTAATTTGTTGTAAAAAAAAAAAGTTGAATCTCGGCACATTGCCAATTTTTCTTTATTTATCACCGCGCCCGGTTTGTTGTTATTTTGGAATCTGTGTGTGTATGGCTGCTGCCCTTTCGCCTCAGCTCGGGAAGCCCAAGATGGAGGTTTTTGCGTGGTACCTGTCATGCAACATGCGCAGTAGCGGCTGCACGGAGCACGAAAGCATCAGTTCCCCCCCCCCCATCAGCACCACGGACAGCAGCTCTCCTCTTCATCATCCACAGCCGCTGCTAAACGCTGAAACGTGACGTGACGGCAAGGGAAAAAAATAAATGCTCTCGTTTACGTGATGGGTGCAAACGCCTCAGTATTTATGGCCGTGTGGTATTTAGCGGCAGATGGACTTGAACAGAGGGGCTGAGCATCAAGCAGAAACTGACGACAAATTAAGGACGCAATAAAGCTCAGGCCCAGTATCGTAATGAATTATTATGTGGCAATTCTAAGGAAGCCATAAACAGACATGACGCACACATTTTTTTTTTATGCCATTATCTCGAGGAAACAAGCCTTGTTTTCTCGAGATCACGAGATAACTAATTGGTTATCACGAGAGCACGAAAAGGTTGTTTGCTATTATTTCTTAAAATTTTTGGGTCACATCACCCAACGGTAAATGTTTTCAACCCATAAACTGTATATAAGAATATTTACTGATCGAGCTGACAGTGATTGACTTGGTGAAGTTAGCGGAGGATACACGTGCGATTACATCCGGTTTTCAAAATAAGATGTTAACAATGTTATTTACGAAATGCATATCAAAACATTTACCGTCTGCTGAATTTTAAAAGCAACTTTTTTTGTTGTTGTTGTGATAACAAATGAATTATCTGGTTATCTCAACAAAGCTTGTTTTCTGATAATTAACTTGTGATCTGGGGATAATTGAATTTAAAAAAAAAAAATTTGAATCTTAAACCTTCCGTTGTATTCAAAGACCAGACTTAACATAGACTCTTCTAAATTTTGAAATCTGATGTTACCTATTAGCCGGAAGTTAGTTGTTAGATGCTTGTGACTGTGGTTAACACAAACTTAAGATATTGTAAGATTTATGTTGTACAATATAAAATATGTCAGTGAAGCCTAACATTTCCTCTTCTGCCGATTGCATTCATGCTTCAAAAATCACAAAAAGTGGTTTTCATTTGTGAAGTTTATCTTGCTGAACAAATCATGAAAGTATCATAAACTTGTATTTGCCACATAGCTTATTTTCTGCAGGATTCCAAGGTCCCATAGAAAAATACCATTGATGTTTAAAAAAAAAAAAAAAAAACTTGCCATGCTATTTTGTTGAACAATGTTTTATGAAAAAACTATCTCACCACAAGGTCCCATAGCTGTTCCAAAAGATTTCAATCACATCACATGATCTTCATCAGCAGATGGAGAACAAAGTCCTTTAAGTGACAAACTACATCTGCTGATGAAGATAACGCGATATGATTGAACCCCAGGACAGCTACTAAATGGAGCTTGTCAGTGGTGCAGAGACTGAACTGCTGTGTCCAAGGACAGTTAGTCAATGTTAGCTGTCAGCTATGTTTTTCTGGAAGTATAACAGGTTGATGTGTTTTTGATCTTGGTGGTGTGAGATCCCTTTATGAAAGTCTGGCTTGTGCTTGGGAATGAACAAAAGAACAGATAAACAGTGAGTGAGGGATAATTGAATGAATGGCTTTATCAAAAAAATATTTGGCAAAGGACCGAACAGTTACAAGCTCCCCAAATATTATTACTTATGGTCTCATCATCGATTTTATATAAAGCCTTAGAGTTTATGAAGCATGTTAAAGACTTTTTGTATGCGACACATGATTGATGTTCCTCTGAAGTGCAAAGTATTCTGTAGGGAGCTGAGCTTTCTGCTGGTGGTGGGTAAAATCTCAAGGCTCGACTAACCAAAAAAACAGTAAAATACTGCTCATTCTTGTCAAAATGGTGTGTGTGTGTGTGTGTGTGTGTGTGTGTGTGTGTAAGGCTTAGATCAGCTTAAAGTAATGTTGACAACTGCTAATATGATGGAGTTTCCTCTCCTTGAGCAGCCACACGCTGTCGATTTTAATCTTGAAGTGGATTACCCTTCCTGCTACCTCACCTGAAATGGACAAGAAAGGATGGTCATTAGTATATAACAGCAATCAGCCGCTTACTATGTATTATTGAATCTTAGCTTTCCAGTTTTAGCGTTGGATGCCCATATGGCTCATATAAAAATCCTAAATTGGTACCAAATAGAGTTGATTATCATGGTGGTGCTAGAAATTGCAATCATATTTTCTCTGTTACAAACAGAATTCACTCAAAATATTTGGCATTTGTTAATATAAACCACAGCATGCACCTGGGTTTGCTTGTGGTTTCTACTTTTTCCAAAAGCCGGAACAGTTTATGTCATTTTTCATTCATTTTGTGAGTTGATTTAAAACAGGAAGCCAGATCTTTTGTTCTCTCAGTGAAAATGAAATTCATTGCAGAACACAACTGAGGCAATTTTCCCCACAATTTTTCGATCAGTATCTCGTCCATCCATCACTTAATGTCAAACAACTTGGGCGGCCTTTCCACATTGATCCCTGTGGTATAATTTTGCCTGACAAGGCATTCCATTTGCGCACACAAATTAATCAGCACCACATGCATGGAGATTAATGATTTATGTCACAGGGCATGGTTCTGGTGTTACAATCAAGACGCTTGCGATGGAGCACAAGGATCCTTTTGTGTTGTCGACAAAAATGTTCACTCGCTGGCTACGAGCCATGTGTCTGATGGACAACCATGTGCCGTTCCAGAAATATGTCGGGCTGGATTGAACCAATCTGTTGTGGTATTATACCTGGCAGGCAGAGCACATTTCTACTTCACTACTGTAGCTCAGGGGAGTTATATGTGTTGTCAGATTCATATTCAAATGAAAAAAAAAAGCTTTTTACAGAGGGAGACTCTCACAAGCGTTGCCGCTGAATATCTTTTTCGCTATGTGCTGCTACATGATGGGTAGTTCTTTTCCAGAGAATGTTCATGGACACAATTGCAGATCAGTGACAAGATAAATCCCTTGGAAGAGGAAGAAGCAGATGTCATCCGTGCTGCCAAAGGGAAAGAGACTTTAATGGAAATCACGAGGGATAAAGATAGAACAAAAAGCCGCAGGAGTGATGGGGTTTGTGTGCAAAGTGGATTTGATGAATTTTACCATTATACATTGTTTCGGGTAAAGGAATGAATACGAAAATAGTAGTACGTGGAGATGTATGCTTGTTATTTGTAAATAGTATTGTAAAAATGTTGATCATGGGATTTGATCCTCAAGGGGAGTTCAACAATGAACTGCTTTTCCTTGCCAGCACATCCTTCATATGAATTATAGATTAGGTTGTTTTTTTTCCTACAAGCACCCAATGCCCAAAATTACATTTTTGATGTTCAACTTTTTATATAAAACAAGGTTTACAATAGTATTTAGGTTTACTGTTTAGCTTAGTTTTCACTCCTGTTACACAAAGCCATATTATACGTGCTACAACTGAAGCACTTTAACATAAGGCAGATATACAACATTAGCAACCAAAAAAACAGTGCATTCTATCCAAACTGCACAGACTCAGTGTGCATTCTAAAGTGCAACGCTAACCAAGATTATGATGGCGGCATGGAGCCAGAAAGATGTTCAGTGGGAGGACTTTTGGCTGGTGAAGGAGGAGAATCCTCAAGGAGCAAGAGGATCTTTCCAAAGTATGAAAAATGAAATGTATATGAAACAAACAGTGATTTCCTTGCAACATAATAGCTCCTCTGTTGTTATCAGGGAAACACATATTATAATACAATACATCTTGTGATTGATTTTCCTTTCTTCAATGTTTATATTATTCCAACATCATAAGAAAACACATAAATGTGTTGTTTTCTTCCCAGCATGTACTCTCATACTGTAGACTCCCGTTTCATTTTCAGGGCATCCAGGAGCAATAACAAATAGAGTCAGACAGCATCCTAAAATTAACAAGTGCAGTTCAGGTTCTGCTGTGAAACACTGGCTGCAGAGAAATGTAAAGGATAAATGCATCAGACAAGAATATCCGTGTTTTGGTGTAATTAATGGGTAGAGCACAACACTGACACGCTGAATTCAGTGAGTACTGGTCCACTGGGGCCACACGTACAAGTACTACTGTACAGTAAGTTCTGTGCTCTGTTAACAGCACGGTCACAGTGCTTTTCATAACATACTCTGTCACATTACATATCTTGTATAAAAATGATTTGATTTAGGAGAATAATTAACTAATAAACTGGAATCTAATGTACAATTAAAAACTTAAGGGGGCTGTTTGAATTTTAATTTAACTTTAATTTAATTTCCATTACCTGTCCAGGATGTGGATACAAAACATGCTTTAATACTATTTTATGTCACTTTATGCTTTATGAAATATGTTTTACCCCATCACATTCATTTGACAGCTACTTTTCACATTTTACATGCAAAAAAAAAAAAAAGATCAGGTGATAAGATATGATGCAATGTCTGAATAAACACCCCAGTGGTATTAAACACACTTACAATTGGCTCCAACTTAACCAGCTAAAACATTAAATCGATGATTTCATGTAAATGCATCAGCACTAACAAACCAATAACATGAAAAATAGTGACATTAGTGACACTGTTAAAGGTGATAATGTGCATATTGGGTCATTTTAATTTAAATATAATTTAATATATTTAGCTGAGAACACCTCTTGTGTGTTGTTGTATTTGGAGTGATTTTACCGCCCTCTTAGTGGCGCCATGTTCGAAGGAAATACAGCAACTGTGCCGTCTTGGATGTCCCTATGGTAGATAAAACATGATGAAGTGCCCCCTAGAGTGCCCTTCTGGTGGAGAAAAATAGATGCAGTGTACTAATAGGTGTCATTAAAAGGAGAAAACAAGATTCAGTGCTATATAGGCTGCTGCTAGAAAACCTTCACTTGCCCCACCAGTAGCCACTGGCTACTGCTACTTAACAATTAAATATCTGAGATCATATAGGTGGTTATGTAACTGAGACCAGTTGAATGTAAATAACAGACGACCACCAACGAACAATGTAACCAATTTACAGTTGAGTGCAACAAAGGCAACAGCAGAATACATCGAGATGTGCAGATTATCAGTAGCTGTCAAAAAAAATATTTAGTAGAGCATAAAGTGACATAAAATAGTATTAAAGACTGTTTTATGTCCACATCTGGATGACAACACTTTACCATAGAATTTATTTGAATCACATGATAATGTGCTTTCCTTAAAACGAGACTAGAGTAAAGTCAAATGTTGTCTTGTCCAGAACTGAGACATTTCCCACAGTGGCTTCAACAAGTGTTCAAGGGGCAACTGCCTGACTGACTGTAGCTCTGAGGGGCACCACCAGGGGGCTCTGGTTTCAAAGCCAAGTGCAGCCAGGGGCAATTACAGCAACCACCATGATCTCAAACTTAAGCAGAAGACTTTAATATTCATAGAATGGCTCACTGATATAGAAGTGTGGCCACATGCAGAAGGACACAGCACCCTTAGTGCATTAGCACAACCTTGTATCGGTGATTCAATGATAAGAACTCATCAGGCATAACAATGAATGTAAAAGACTTAAATTTGTGAAAAATTCCGAGAAAATGTGAGTCATTTCTTTCTAAATTCCTCTGTTGGCACATTTCCTTTAACTCCTCCAACGCAGGACCACACAGCAAAAGCTCCTGCTGCTGCTGCAGGAGGTTTTGACCATATAAAGGAAGTCATCTCAAAGCCCCTTTTTTTTCTTCAAGATGTAATAATGAGCTGCGATCTGGATGTGGCAAACGTGTCCGCTCCCTTGATTTTTACTTCATATCACCTGGAACAAAACGGGTGTTTTGCAGACAAAGTGACAGGTGCGTTGTGTAACACGGACTGATTGGGAGAGCGCATTTGTTTGTTTGACAGTTATGTGTCCCGAAAAGGCAAGGAAGTCTAATGGGATTTAGCTGGGAGCCGACAACTGTGAGTTCTCCATTGTATACATTTCCATCTCCAGCCTGCCCGGTGGACGCAGAGCCCTCCTGGCTGGCATGTCTCTGTGTGTTAGCCATGACCCAAAAGGTCTGCCTTGTTTCTAATTTCCTCTGTTTATTATATTTCTTTGTATCAAAGCCTTCCCAAGACACCACCATGGAAGCAGCAATCAAATGTGGACAACGAGACAAAATACCCAGCTTTTACAGACAAAACATCAAGGGGTGAATGAGTGTGTTATGAGTGTGCGAAAGAGAGAGGGATTCCACATTGTGAAGTGCTGACATCTGCTACAGGCCCTTGCAGGGCTGGAATGTGATACCCTCCTTTACACAAAGGGCCTTGGCCCTTGCAGCAGGCACAAGAAGACCTCTATATGCCCCTCTCCACGGGGGCAACACACGTATGAAATGACTGTATCGATGCCCCGTGCCTTCTTTTCCCAGACATTAACTCTGATTAAAACCACAAAACCTTCCTTCATACCTTGATGCTGGGGAGATGGCTGCTCTTCAACTCTCTTTGAGGTGGTAGTTTCTGAGCTATGTGAGACTGGGGGGGTAAATTGCTGCAGCATTGCATCATCTGTCTGGCTCAATGGGTTCAATATGTCTCCAGCTCCCCTTTGATTGTTGTGTCTGTGCTGCACCAGACATACCATACACTGGGGGGAATACTGCGGAGTTTGTCATACAATAGAACGGGAGGAACCACATGAAACGCAGTTGATGAGGTACAACAGTGTGCCGGGGAGAAAGGAAAGTGGGAACAGGAGGGAGTATTGTTCCAAGTGGTGTCTCTGCTTTGATATGACAAATTGAGAAGCTCTTAAACATTTAGGCAGAATGCACAACAGCGTGTTGAAGAGTCTGGAGTGTGAGCACACATATTTCATCTCTCTGTACAGGGAAAATGAATCAAGGCTTTAAACAATCACTCCATGGTTACAACAAGCTTACTTATGCATATTTTCTTATGGAAAGTTTCCTTTTGAATGGCGAAGCTTCCTGATGTGATTCTGCACTGCAGACTTCATTGTTTAACCATGTATATGTTATGAATTTGACAATTTGAAAAAAAATGTATTCTTAGAAAATTTGTAACATTCACTGATCATTTTTAATGATTTCAGAATTCATGGGGAAGTTGTTCTGACAAAAAAACAGAACGAGACAAAAAAACTCTTAACAGTATCAGACTCTTTATTTTATTTATTTGTTTTGTATTGAGCTTCAAAAATGCCCACTCCTATCTGGTATTTGAGTGTAACAGTTACTTTTCCAGTGTGGAAGAAACGGTCTGTAAAGTTATATTAATGATTCCATTGTATCAACTTCCTTCTTAATAACAGACGCTGCTGAGCGGCTCAGTTATCTGGAGACACTTTTCCTGGACTGGAAACATGTAAAACTCTTTGCAACACGTGGAACTGAAAGTGGGTGAAACACCTCATTGGACAAGGCAGCAGCATCGGAATAGTTAACACGCCGGGGAGTTTCCTCGGCTGGGAAGTTGTACTTTATGTACAGCACCTGTTGTGCCGACTGTTGGCAGTCTCCACAAACCCAACCGAGCAGCGATACTTTATCTCAGTCTCCACCAAGTTATGACTCAAGACCTCGCAGGACAACAGAACCCGTCTCGGTGTTGCGAATGGTTTCTGGGTACAGACTGTATCAGGTTGCTGCACTCTCTCGCTGTCTCTGTGTGAGCTTTCGTTGTAATGCGTAAAGATCAACGGGGATTTATTCAGACGGAGTCAAGAACGCACCGTGGACGCGCGCTTTAGCCAAAATGCATCTGTGCTTTTCTACGGATCTCGTACCATAGATGACATGTCTACATACGGGCGATTTTACAACTAATTCCAGGATTATAATTACACAGAACAAAGCTTTGTCCAACTCAGTAACCAACTTATCTCAGAACCAACAGGTGCGCACTTTCGTTACGCGGAAGCGGCGAGGTCTGCGAGCTTTGGATGAGGATTTGTCTTGATTTAGGGAGATATAACTTTCACTTTTTTTTCCAGAAGGACTGATGATAAAGATTATGTGGATTCTACTCTGCATTTACCCTCTTCAAATGTGTCCGAAACAGCACTGGTGTCCCGTCAACGGCGCACGTGTGTGGTGATACAAACCATCCCGTCAACAGCGCTTTGTGATCGCCAACCACCACTATTCCAAATGATCCTTCCATTCATATTCCTTCTTGCATCGCTTCTCCAACAATATGGCTCGGAAGCTGAATCAAGTCATGTCAGCAAATTTCACCCCCCAAGTGTAAAGGAGCAAAACGGTGAGTTGTCATTGTTTGTTTTACGACATTTAGAAAAAGGCATGAACATAAACTCTCTCACACACGTAACAAAATGCTTGAAAACATTCGTTTTAAATGCACATCTTGCTTGAGTTCAAACTGCAATGAATGGGAGCGTTTCATTCAGTTTAAACTGCATTATCCAGGATAGGAAGTGCAAAATTACCTTTTACCTTTTAAAGTGTACCCGTGTATGTTTAAGGGGGAAAACCCTCTGAAATTCCACGTCCCCCGGGGGAAGTTTTCCCTGTGATCACAAAAAAAGGCTCCATTCATGCAGCAGTAGCTCCGGGCAATGCAATTTGCTTCCCTCATAGCTGCACAGAGCTGCACTATCAAATGCAGAAATCCAGTTCTATCAATGTTTAATGTGATGTCCACCTTAGGCTGAAGTTGAGTTGCATTCAGTGAATAATTATATATCCTCCGATGATGTCTTGCCATCATTTGCAATTTGGCAATCACGTTCTTTGTTGTTGGAGTGTGTGGGCGCCAGCGTGTGTAGTGGGGAGGTATGGGGTCATCTTTCAAACTTGGAAAAAGCAATAGATTTTCCAATGATGCACTGACTCATGTTGGTTTCTCATCCCGATGGAATTGTCTTTATTTCTTTCTACCCGCAACACACTCACTTAGTTAGATACATTGTTTTACTTAATTATTAATAAAACAATAAGACTAATAATACATATAACAATATGTATGCTTTCTAGATCAGGTAATAATAACTTTCTATCCTTCTCCAGACACTTGTTTTGTCTTATACACTCATTAATTCATCAGAAGGATCCAGTGGACTGTTCAACCACTGTACAAGTTCATGTGATTAAGTTGTTATTAATAAATGGATTTTGGTCCAGATGTCCCACAACTTTTTTTGTAGAAGCTCAATCCATCAGAGTGGTCTTCCTGGTTGAGTAAAGAGCTATAGCTAAAAAGACGAAGCATGAGCTGTGCAAGATTATCCTAATCTTGGAAGCAAAAAGGCTGTTCTTATAAATGTCTTATAGGTCATCTATAAAGCATTAGTATATTATTTATTAACTGCCAGAAAAGGGCAGTAAATAGTCAAACATTTGTATTGGACTGACATATTGACAGAGATTCATACAACAACATGAAAAGACAACAGGACCTTACAGGCTCAGGTTCAAAGTAACAACACGCCTGCACCCTGCAGACGTTGCACTGCTCAAACTTCATTCATTACTCAGCCTTCCATAGCCAGTGGGTTTGACTGGCCTTGAGTGAGGATATGCAGCACTGACTTCACTACAGTAACAGTCAGGGCTGGGAAATCAGAGCCTCCCGCCGGGATCTCCAGGTTTAATCAGGACGGCCGAGAAAGGAAAACAACAGTGAGGAGAGAGGGGAGGGAGAGGGTTGAAGGTGGAGGGGGGTGGTGCGGGGTGGGGAGATGTTGAACTTGTCAAAGAACTCTTTGAAAGAGCGGTCACACATTGGCTGAGGGCGAAGTTAGCCAGGCCGTCTGTGACCTTTGACTGAGCGCTCACCGTTCTGGCGCGCTTGATTGCTGATGGTCTGCGAGACAATTTGATATCGATCTGAGGGGGGGGGGGGAGCCAGACCTGTCTGGCACGTTTAGTAATAGTTGCAGAGAGAGTTATGGTCCCAGGTCGTATTAAACTTGGCAAGCGGCTGCTGATTATTCCATAAGATATCAGAGGGGGCTGTCTTCCAGTGAGGGCCAGTGCTGTGTGAATTAACCATCTGTCACAATAAATGATTCGGACAAAAGTCTCTAAAAGGCTAACGGGATGGGCACGAACTCTGAAATGTACATTGTGTGTGTTGCGGTCATAAATAATGTGAACACTTCCTTCCTCCACCGCTGAGGGCTATTATGTTACAATAACATGTATCGCACATGTCATTTTCATGTGTTTGCCACATGGCTATAAGGTTTCACAGTTATTAAGAAAACCCATTGGTAGAGATGGCATCTGCAGTTTCACTGCAAAAATGCATTGTATGGTTTCAGAAATGAGTTGAAAGCAAATGCACCACCGCAGTCTCTGGTTGTGACTACAAGTTTCTCTTTTTTTCTCTGATAATTATTTTACAGAGGATATTAGTTGTATTTTAGAATATGAAACTCATTATGATGACTGGTAAAAGTCCAATGCAGCCTTCAGTTACAGCACTATTCCCTAAAAATTCATTAAAAATATTCAGCAAATATGTTTTGTAAGAAACATAATGCTGCCTCTGTTACATTTTAGTTTGGGTTAAATATTGAAAAGGTCAATTATGACCCAAGTGTCTTAAGTTGCTGAACATGTGATGCAGGACATGAACCACATACGGCATTGTGTTTCCTCCAAAAGTCATTCTTCAAAGCAATTTAGTATGTAAATATATTTTGTAGGAGATAGAGTTGTAATTTGTTACAGGATTTATAGTCTGTGTATTAAATAGAGCGGCGTTCTTTAGAGTACATTCAATAAATTTTGTTCTCCTGTCTAAGCAAACAGACTCAGGCATATCACAATAAAGCTGTAGCTGCACCTTTTCTGCAGGCGTATTAACTAAAGTATATAAGCTTGTTTCATTGCAATGACATGGCCTTTGTTCATGCTACAGTGTTCACAATGTATTTTTCCTGTTATGCTGTGATTCGCTGGCAGAGGTGACAGTTGTATAACACTGCACATTCAGCCAAAGACACATCTCAGCTTCCCAACCGTACCGGTCATCTCAAGGAGCTCCTCTTTATATCATATGTCTTATTTAAGTGGTCTGGCTTCACTTCCCCGTAGAAGGCCATGTTTTCACCCCCACCTAGCCCACCCATAAGCACAGGCTTATGGGTGGGCTAAAAATCCGGCTGCAAATATTAGTAGGAGATGCGGATTACCTGCAGATATTCCCACATATCCCCCCTGAGCGCCACTGGAGGAAGGTATGCAACGCACTAGACCTGCCAATGATCACAGAGGCTGCTGTTCTGCTAAAGATTACGAGATTAGGGGGATAACTGGGGTTATAGGGGTCACAGGCCCATGAGGAACGTGTGCAGCTTTCCACGTATACATGCATGGAGGGTTGAAGATACAGAGGTGCATTGTGCATTCATTAGATTATGATGCAGACAAACAGTTTAAAGTAGGGGCTTAAAAACAGGAAAGACTCTGGGTGGCCTTTCAGGTGCACTGTGAAGTGTAGCCTACATCACACATTCATTCATAGATGGCTGAGAACGTTTGTTAATAGCAAACTTAAAAAGTAGTGAAGTGCGAATAGTTATTTTTTGTCATTCAGGGTTTTGCAAGTAAACGTCCCGTTCATTTTTTACAAAGACGATGTGAGGTGATTGACAGTTGAAGCACTTCTAAGGCTTGAGTCTCTCCAATTGAAGATTAGCATCTGGAATAGAAAATAGCTGTTTTTTTCATCAAATGTCAAAAGGTACAACCCTGCATACTCTACACAAAAACTGCAGGGAAGAAGTCAACTTAATTTCCTAAGATGCAGAGAGAAGAACCATCTAATCACAGAGCGTACCATTCTGTTGGGTGGGCCACTAACTTCGAGCTGAAGCTACATACTCTGCTTTGTAGAAACCTGATAATGCTTTCAGCTGTTTGAAATAATTCAGTTTGGGATTTTGGGTCAATTTAAGATGCAGTCAGTAACTGTTGCAATAACAGACACATTCTGTATCCCCTTAGAGATGGCAGCTGAAGCTCATGGGTATTCTATTAGAGCCGTCTTCCACAAAAGTTGAAATAATTAAACATTCTGATTCTATCATGAACCTATTATATAACTCAATTGCTCAGGAGACTGTGATCAAAATAAAGAGGGTCCTCCCACTTCACTTGATTGACACTTTTAGCTGTAAAGTTTTCTCACATTAACAAGGTCAGGCATTATTATGTTGTCTCAAATCATATATGCATGAAGAGTTGAGAAGAATTCAAATGTTTCTCTCCTTCTCAGTTACCAAATCTATCCAGACGAGACCAAACCCTGTGGTGCATGCCTCTTGTGCTGGCAGCTACAAGTGTGGCCAGCTGGCATTCCGGTTTACACTGTTATTTGAACTGGTTTCCATAGTGCTTAACTCTAACTTTTAATTTGAAATTACAATACGCCTCTTAAAGCAGTGAAAGAAAACTAGCCAGGCTTGGGATCTCCATGCGTTCTTTAATTCAGGTCAGATGTTTTTCTGAGCCTGCTTCCCTGGGAAAGGTGGAAGGGTCTGTACTTTGAATGAATGAATGCAGCCCTTTGCAGTTCATCATTGTAGTGGGCAGTTTTTAATGCAGCCAAGAATACCGGCTGCTATTGAGTCGGTATTCTTGGCTGAAGTAAAACCACCAGAGAAAGGGGACGACACTAGGGAACTACATTGAGTATGTCACTATTGTAAGATGAAACCTGCATATATAAAAAAGAGGTTTGCCAAGATGGTTTATATGATTTATCAATGAATCCAATGATTTTATTTTTTAAGGGTTTTGGCCCATCCATCCAGAAAGTCGTAAGTGTAAATAAGAAAAAGAAAATCCCTAAATCTGCAGTTATGTGATTTTTCCACGATAGCGGCAGTAGAAACCCCCGACCGCTGAATACAGACAGGCCTATGTCTACTGCCAGGAGGAGTTTTTCCCCTCAACATCTCACTGCAGAGTAGGGACACCCTGGATAACAGTGTCTATGTTTTCGCTGTCAGCACTTTTTGAACGTGGAGTGCTGTATTTGGCAAGCAAAGCATGCCACCGCCTGCCTGCTGTTTGTCATTTCAGGCGGCAAGAGCACCGTCTCCCCCGCTTCCTCAAGCAGCCAAGGGACTTTTCAAGGGATCTGGGTCACAGGTTTAGGCTCTATTTGAGAAGAAATGTACTCCACAGACACCGAGTCTGTCTGTTCCCGACTGAATTTATGTCAGTGAAGTTTTACTTACAGTCGATGCTTTGGCCATTGATGGTCTACTGGAGTCAAAAAAGCAGAAATACTTTAAAAGTGGATCAGCGTGATGCTGTGAATCTGCAATAACATATTTGTTGACTATTTGAGGGCAACGCAACAAGAGCTAAAAACACAAAAGTGATCTATTCTTACCTTATTGGATTGATATGGGGAAAGCATTAGCCAACAGGTTACACATCCAGCTGCAACGTTTACATTTTTTTGTAGTCGTGTTTCTGACCACCTGATAATCTTTGGTACAATATTCCCTTTCCTCCGCCAACCACCAGTAAAATATCAACATTAAGTCCTAATAGGAAATACAGCAAGGTAATTAAAGCTTAGGAGAAACCAGTATGAGTACGTTAGATTTTAAACATTATCCAACCGAAAAACCCAGCCCAGTGTTGCCAACTCTTCTCCACTGAAAGCAGCTAACCAGCTCCAAAAGTTGCTAAACCTAGCAAGAAAGACGTAAAGTTGGCAACACTGACAGCCCGTAAATAACAAACATGGCTATCATTAGGTGGCTACTCCCAGTTGTCAAGCTAGCATAATGTGGAAGACTTGACTTGCAATGAGTGCACAGGGAAAGTGCACGCAGGTAGACCGGTAGGTTGGTAGACGGGCAAGTAGTCCAATCATTTCATTCAGCCTATGACGGTGTGCGACTGCCACAGATACCAGATATTTTGAAACCAACAGACATAATATAATCATATTTTTTAGTAGATCCACTTCATGCCACAAGGCACACCCGGATCTCATTATTAGCTTCTACTGGGGTGCCCTTACGCAAAGTCCTTAACCCCAAGCTACTGAGTGGCCCGTATCAGTGGGTGGACTTGTAGGTCCCAGGTGTGTCTGAATAGGAAATCAGGGTGTTGGTGAGGAAATGCATTTATGCTCAGCAAACATTGACTGGATGAATAATGTCCTTAAATGAAATCTTTGATGTGGTTGAGAGTTTCTCCTCTTTCCGTTTCTTATCGGTCCAGTTCTGTAGTGGTCTCATTGTCCTGCCGCCAGCGGCGGCCCTCCAATAAGAAATACACACTGAAATATTACCAGTTTGCAGATAAGGATTGCCAGCTGTGGGTTACACCATCAGCTTTGCAATGTCATTTTAAATGTTTGGCTTTGTCAATATTTCATTGCAAATGCTTCTTCTAAAAGCCACCATTTCTTTGGCACTTTGTACAGATTTGATATCACCACATTCTCTCTCCAGCAAAATAAATACAGATAACATTTCTATCATGTTTTTTCTTCCCTTATCTACGGAATGAAATTACTTGAATCGAAAAGCAATTTAGCTTCCTTAGCGGAAGGACTTGGTGAATGTTATCAGCTGTTTCTGCACAATGCTTGAAGTAGCTACAGTCTGACCAGCTGGCACCGAGCAAAGCAGCCCCACATGAAGCAGACTGACTAAAACAAAGCAAGAAGAAAATGAGCAATTGCGAGTCAAGTGCATGCCTCTTAGAGCTCCCAGAGCAGAAAATGTACAGTTTATAAATTTAGACACATAAACACAGCACTGTAAATAGTCCCAATGCTAACATTGATACGGGCAGAGAGAAGTGTCTGCCTGGTGCAGTCTAAACATGAAGGGTGGAGTATGTCTGCCTAAAGTCAAGATTACTCACTTGTCAGAGCAAATACCTGTCATTCCCTGTGAGTTAACATTGTTTCCTCAAGCTCCCTTAGTTGTTTTTTTTACTGGGCTGATTGTCGTCCTGACCTACTAACACATCTAGTACAAAAAAAGATGCGCTTACTTTCTTAGCAGCTCTTAATAAGGACTTAAGGGTCCAGAACCTTTACTCAAAACAGAAGCCATTTCCATTAAAAATTGGAGAAATTATACAGTCACCCGAACCCAACCAATGTATCCCTCAAAAACATATTCAGCACAACATATCACATTTCCATTTTTGGTTCAATAATCTGCATTAAAAGGTGCATCAGAATTTGCGTAACACAATGAGTAACACAATTGTGAATTATGTGCATTTTGCAATTAAACCAAGGCTTGTCAAGACAAGTAAACTGTGTTTATCTGGAAGCTAAGTAGTATAATAAATCTATGATAGTGTGAAAAAAAGAGAGCCGTAAAAGGTTGTTTGATCTAAATGCTGGAAACAACAATTATCATTCTTGTTGTTGCAAAACCTCTTAAACACAAGCTTCCATTGATAAAGCAATTGGATCAACTTGAGACTGTGAGGGTTTGACACTTTGCCAGTACGGCTCTGTTTCTACACAAACCCTTCGTTGTACTGTGAGGACCGGTTGTCTTATGGCAACTGGGATTCCACTGGACTAAAAATCTTGGCAGCGAGATGAGCTGACCTTGGTTATCGTCTCTGGAGGGCACGTCTGCATAGCTTGGCAGATGTCATCACCTCCTATAAGAGAGGTTTTTCAAAGTGTCCTGTAATGGCTGGACTCTTCAATTCATTGGGCTTCATGGGCATCAGCTCGCAACTGACTGACAGGGAGCTTGACCCAGATCAAGCTGAAGAATCCCACAGCTGTGCCTTTTATGATGGAATAAGAGTTTCTTGCTACCACTTTATAATGAGGTACAGTTCCTGAATTAAGCGCTGAATTATAAAAGTTAATTGAGAACCGACTGCTAGACACAATGTTAATGAACCAGTGTCTAATGACTCACTGGCCACTTTCTAATGTGTCATTCCTGATAAGCTCTATATAAAGGTGGTAGCCCAACAACCAACCATTAAGTCCTTATGTGCATATTAGCTACTGTTTGTGGTCCATTCTGTTCCTATTTGTGAAAAATAGCTACGTTTTAACCTGTAATACAGCATTTGTTCAAGAATGACTCCATTAATTGAACAACTTAGTCATTATATAAATAAAATCCCTCATAATTCCCCAGACATTCATTCATTCTGAAACTGTATTTTGGCAACAACCTGTGCAAATTAAACATTAATTCAAAATACAGATTATGTAACGACCTAAACATATTTCAGTCTGTCCCCTGCAGAACCATATTTTCTAATATAATCAGGTGTTCATGTTGCATTTCTCCAGGAATTCCACAGAAACACTGTAGACAATGTAGCCACATTGCTTGCTAACAGAAGTCTCCGAGGCCATAGTATGCAAATCCATCAAAATGGCATAAACAAACTCAACCGCTCTCTCTTTCTCGAGTCTCCCTTCCTCTTCATTATGACACAAAGGGTTCCTTATGTCTGTAACCGAGCTACTAGATTCATCCGATGCAGCGGAGACATTTCACGGTTATCAAGCGCCATCATTAATGATGCTAATTTTAGAAAGCAGCAATGAGAGTTACTGAAGCTTGACACAGTTTTAGAGCACACACTCCTCAGTGCAGCTATGATATGCATGTCTAGTTGGGAGGAGAATGAAATGAAAATGTGACTGTAGTTACAGCTTTTTAATAACTTCTAAATATTATTGCGCAAATAAAAAAGCGTGTGCCGTGTTTACAGAATGCCTTATGGTACATTTAATGCTCCTTGGAATGTGCTCAGTTAAGCTAAGATAATAAGCTTGATTAATAACACAATGAATGCCAAAACGTATTTGAAACCCCATCATGTATTCTACACAGTTACTGAATGTATTTACACTGTACTGCTGCTCAGGTTTGTGCTCAAATCAGATCTTAACACAGAAAGAATTTACAAGGAAGTACAGATGGTGGCTTGCTTGTCAAATGTTGGCTTATTTCTCACCTCACTCAGTGGTGGAATGTAACCAAGTACATTTACCAAGGACTGTAAATACTAATATGAGGAACGTGTACTTTACTTGAGTATATCCGTTTTATGCAACACTGTAACTCTACTCCACTACATCTTGGAGGGAAATATTGTACTTCTTACTCCACTACATTTATCTGACAGCTTTAGTTCCTAGCTACTTCCTGTCCAGTGAAAACCATGTATCTCCAGATGTGTTGATTTTGAATTAAGTGTTTTTTTCGTTTGGGAAAATTCGCCAAGATCTTAAGCTAAATAAACTATTTAAAAAGAGTCTTGGATCAGTTGGAATATGCATTGTCACAAAGTTGTTTTTCTGAGCTCATGAAAAGTTTAGTTTTTAGAGATATGTGCTTCTCACTGGACAGCAACGCTACAAAGATATGATAATCTCACTTATGTAAAACAAATCAGAATACTTATTATTAAATTTGAACACCTGATATGGGATTTGATACATGACACTGATACATGACTATGTATTTCTAGTAAATGTCCGTAATAGTAACTTGTAAACCCACCAGTGCACTCATCTTTCCAGTTGATGACATTTCAGGTCCTGTACATCAATCCTCAACCAATGCGGTCTTGACTTTCCACAGCTGGTTTAGCTTCTTTTTTCTTTTTTTTTAAGTCAGTACTGGTTTGTTATTTACTTTTGTGTGTCGTCAAATTGTGCACCGGCTCTGAAAAGGTAAAGGCTCATTTCAATAATTAATAAGCTTTCGATCTACACTCACTTTGATAGTTTTAACATCTTCTGTAAGTAAACTTCAGACTCAATGCTTAAGCAAATCAATATGTGTATTTTACTGCCGCCTCATGTACCTCAGGTTCAAGATACTACTGGGGACACTGGTCTTGTTCGCTTGCTAGAGCTCATGTATTCATAGTAAATGTAAAACTCAATAGAATTTCCTTCTTTTCTTCATGCATTTCTCATGTAGCATGCGGTGCATCCCAGCAGTGTATCATCACTCAAATAATGTTTGTGGAGAGACCGATTTGTTGCTTTCACTTTCCATTTTGCTAAAATACTTACAATACTAACTCATAAGTCATGCACGCCAATGGCAATCAAACAGCCACTGTTTCTTTATGTGCCATCGGAGGAGAGTGAGAAAAGCACCAGAAGCTATTAAATGGAGATGTGAAGTATCCCAGCTCTAATGCATTTACGGGGGGTATGGGGGGGGACACACCTGTCTCAGTAATCGTCGGCATAGCTCCTTCCCATGCTGGCTGGATTATGTCACCTAGCACATGGTGAGATGTGATATACGACACTGTGCCCGTGGCGTACAGAGACGGTAACCCAATCACACATACTATTTTGAGAATGTATGGCTTTTCCCAAAGCACAAGTAGGTTTTTCGGTGCAGACTGGATACACTCTGCCACACATGCTTACACTCGGATCCCCATGGGAGGCTATCCATTTCTATGGAATGAAAATGCACATTATGATTGAATGATTTTGCCAACTGTGTGTGCGTGTTTGTGTGTAGCTGTCTGCACATTGAACAGGATCTGCAACAATCTCCATTTATTAAAATAAGAAGGAAATTACTCTTACTCAAGCCAGCTCCTCAATAATACAGGATTTTCCGTGGTGCTGGAAAATGTTTTGTCTTGGAGCCACTATCTTGGTATAGCTTCTACTGCTGGTGATCTGGAACTTTACCATAACACTTAATAAAAAAGGGCAGTTGATACCAAGGGTAATGGAGGACATACTTTAATACCATTCAAGGATTTTTCAAAATTACTTTTTAAGGGCAGGGGTATACATGATATCCTGACCTGTGGCTTTGCCTTTTCTGTTCAACTCCCAATTGTTCATTGCGGAAACTGTTGTGGAGATGTGATACAACGTGCATTCTGTAACTTTGTTGCAGCACGAGGAGCTGCTGTCCTTGTATGACGTAAAAAATAACTTGGCAGCCCTGACTGATTTACTGGAAGAATGCACTTGATTCATTCAACAGCTTTATGCTGAGACACGTTGACTCTTTCAGTAAGCCAGTTGAAGATGCCCAGTTATTTTTCACATTTGGTCCTCTTGTTACTGGGACATCTAGTTGACCGCTGAACTACAGCAGTGACACTCTTTCTGCAAGTCCTTGCACTGTGTGCCAGCGCGTACAGCGAGTAGCTGGGTTTGTCTCTGCACACGATGCCATGCGAAACGCTTATAAATGCATCCTACTTGATGATTAAAAGGGTATCTGATTCTGGTTGTGGTTACACTTGGTGCCGAGGTGTGGAGATGGAACGGCTCAGTGCCCAGATGGTGCGTGACTCAGCACCAGTTGAGGAATACGACACATGACAAATCCAGTCAAGTGGTGAAAACACAGGCAAGTATAAAGAGGATCTGGAATTACACAATTTCACTAGATGGTGTAATCAGAGGATGTCAAATAAGCTTAGAGCTGGAAGTAATGTGATATATGCCAGTTGGTTGATAGTTTTCTTTTCCCCATGAAAGCCCACCACAAATCATCACATCAGCCAGTCTAGGACGTACTGGGCATGCTGTAATGTAATGGAAGCTAGGTGTGTTTTGGGTTATATTATTAGATGGAGAATCTTAATCTTAAAGGCGTTTGGCTAGCTATAGGCATTTCTCACAGCAGACATTTTGACTTGTCGTAACAGGGAAAAGCACAGGTGTAACTAATTATCTCAATTATGGCTCAACTACATTTAGGTGTGCCAGTAAGCCGTGCCAATGGGTCTGCATGCACAACACAGGGGTCCTAGAACTGGCATAACTAAATGTGGCGCAGCCTTTATCAATGTTTTTAGTTGGACGTGTGATTGACAAGTGGAATGTTTCACTGTGACAAAGGTCTATTCAGTGTTGTTGGTGACACAAAACAGTCTTACAGCTGGAGACTTAAGTAGAAACAAGAGTGTCTTGAAATCCTTAAAAAAAAAAGTGCTTTTTAAAGAAAATCATGTTGTGTAAATTCAAGGCCTTTGATCTTGAATGTCAAAGAAAGTGTTCTTGGTCTGGAATGCGCGAGTGTGTGTTTCCATCCAGGTGATAATTAACATGACTTTAACTGGGCAGGTCGCCACTCAAGTCTGCATTGGGCATTAGGAAAAGGAAAACATTAGTGTTTTCATTATGTTTCCAACCTTGGCACATTTGCTGAATGTTAATGTGCAAACACGGTTGCTGTCTTCTGTTCTGTCAGCAGATGTCTTCAGATTTATTCGCTTTTGTCGGGCCTAAATCACACACTAAACATTCAGGGCTGTAACACATCAGTGTACACAGCAAACCTTTTTGAGCACCATGCTCACACCCTCAAACATCAAGGAAAACGACCTGATAATACCATTTGTTTAACAGTTCATCCGTGAGAAGTACAGTACAAACATGCAATAATATATAGAGATATGCATGTTCTTCTACAGAATACCACCTTAAAGCTCTTTGCAAGGGGTCTGAGCAGAATTTAAAACATGTCACTCGCTCTCTTCATATCTTTCCAAGATTTTTTCACTCCATTTTCTTCTTCACAGGGAAGATTGTGTGATAACAGCTTGAAAGGACACCTTCTGAATGAGTAATGCTGAGAGAAAGACAGACTCTGTCAGAAGAGTATGACAGGTTACCAACCAGTTAGTAGAGAAGGTGTTAACTCCCCTCTGCCCCCTCTTTTTTCTTTTCCCTCCATATCTTACATCTGTTCAGCAGCCTCTAATTAGGGCTTTTACAGACGACAGCATTAAACTGGCCCCGGAACCACGCCAACTAATGAGATGCCATTGACAAGGCAGATCTGTCATGCACGACTCAGTTTGTCAAAATCTATCTTTCATTTTCTGCCTTGACAGCCAAAGTTTGTGCAACACTTTTTCTGCCTTCACACCTGTTGACAGGCCTTAGCCAAGACTTAAAGCGGGTCACCGAGTTGGTTTGTTTTTGGCGCAGTTTGCAGCATCGGATGCTTGTGGTGATGGATTTTCTCAGGCAGATCATTGACATGTTTGTATGCTGTGGACATGAAGCATGTTTCACCACTCTGTTGCTGCCAGTATTTCTATGATGCTGAACAAAGTCAATTCATCACTCTGATCTTACAAAGCCTTTTTTGCTTACAAATACAGATGAGAACAGAAACCCTCATTAGCTCAATAGTTGCATATCATTCATTGTTTTACATGCTATTACCTTTCAAAGAGGGCACTGAAGCATATTAGGAAATTCCAAAACACAAGGATTTTGTGACCAAGCATTTGTAATAATGAGACCATAACTTGAATTCACAATAATGGGGTCTTTCATCGTCAAAACGTGGTCATTATAAATGTAAATAACTACTCTTTTAAAATGCCCTGAAAAATGTTTGATAGTTAAGAGAATCAAACAAATGATGGTGCATTGAAGACTACCATATCATTATATGAATGAATATAATTTGAAGGAGAAAGATTTTGGGGTACATGAAAAAGGCGATTATCCTCATTTATTGCCAAATATGGGCTATTGTTATTATTTCAGGGCTGTGGTTATAATAACCCTTTAATACATACAGTGTTGTTTCTAAAAGGATAAAAAATATATATCTAATGTATTCACAACACAAATGAGTTGACTTAAAGTGCTTATAATTGACAGAAATAACTATTTTGTAGCTATTCGAGGACAATTGATCTGTTTCAATTGTTGTTTGTGGAGTCCTGATTCCTTACAACTTTCACACACAGTACTTTGATCCATTGTTAATATCAAAATATTGAGTGGAGCACCGTACAGTAATAATACTTATTTCTTTGTATGATGGGTCTATAAATATTCAGCCTTGGTGGTCTAATATAGAGCAGCTTTTCCTGATCATTCGCCCAACAATTCACTAGTAAGTAATGCATTTGTGATTTATTAGAAACAAACTCAGCTTTTGCTCATATCAATGCTAATTACTAGTTGCTCCTGGCCCCAGCTTAAAATATTTACCCAGATGTACAAATCCACTTTGCAAGCACTGGACAGAAAGGCATGTGTTTTGTAACCATTTATCAGGAAGTAATTACACGACTATTGTTCCTTAAGTGCAGCTACATGAGTATTCATTGTTTCCAAAGATAAAATAAGGCTTTCAGTGGCTTGCTGTGTTTTCCCATTTCTTGTCAATGTTTTTACTGACAATTGCATCGTACAGCGGGGTTATGTTTAGAGGCAAATAGACACAGATGATTAAAAGGCTTTCTTCATGAGGTCTTGGAGGCTTTGTGGGAAACGGTGGACAGTCAGCGGCGTAATGATCTATTACTTAGACTATTAAAAAGGCAAACTGGGAGGTTAATGCTTAGCGTCTCCATTCATTTGTAATTTCTCAAAACAATTCCCCAAACAGACAAACATACATACAAATAAAACCCACTAAGTTTGGTGACATCACATCTGTCGTAAGCAGATATTAGTCATGGGGACGAGTGTGTGTGGAAGATGTAAAGGTGATCGGAGGTAAAACAAAGGGCTACTTGCAGTTCAGGTGACTTGATTAAATTCCCCCCGTTAATAAGATACTAATGGTTTAATTGGTTGCAATAGCATCTAGACCAACTGATTACATACCACTGGGTTTATAAGGTGTTCGTGAGTGAACAATTGCAATGATTTTCTGCGGATAATTTGTATGAATGAAGCTAGGAGGCTAACTAGATATGTCGGAAGATGATGCCCCTCGTCTTAATCCCACCTAAACTCTGGTCAATTGTTTCCTTAGTTGGTTGGTCAGTTGTTTCGGGGAAAACAGCTCTCAACACCAAGCCTATATAAAAATTACAGATTTGAAAACAAATCTGTAAAGGGCCTTTCACACAACGGCACGACTGTGCCCTGAAACATGTTTTTTCCAATGGCTTGTGCTTTGCCACGACCGTGATGTGCACTGAACCCAGCGATGGGCTTTCACAGAGGACAAACCCTGTCCTCTGTGAAAGACTGAAGGACTGCAGTGGTCAAAGCCATAGTACTTCTAAGATCAGTGAGAGTAAAGAGGCAGAGGGAGAGATGAGGCAATAGTGAAAGATTACAATTTTCAGAGGTCGTAACTTTGCTTTCTAAAACTTGTACACACTCCTTTGTATTTCTGTAAACAGTTGCTATAGTGTTTAAAACACAAAACATTTGGAAGCCCTTGGATGAATAGCTCAATAGAGAGCTGCTCTGTGAGCAGCATTGCAATTATACAATAATTGTATTCCCCTCTTTTATGGGAATTAACCTGCAGACACTAAGTCACTGCCCTCGCCTCCAGACGTTTCCCTCAGAAACATCAATTTTCTCATTTTCTAATCCTCAAATTGCTACTTATGTCAACTCTGAAGATCCAGGTACAAACTTGCTCGGTTTACCAAAGCCAGCCCTTTGGCAAGTTTTTATGCTGGGATGTATTCACAGACATTGTTCCCTGGAGTTTGGAGGGCATGCTTTTGGTTTTGGCATTGATGCTGCAAAGCGGTAGAGTGGGTGGGTGCACGGCGGTGACTGAATTATTAGCAAAGGAAGCTTTTGACCAGGGGGTCGTCAGTGTGAATCCCGTGAGACTGTTTGGGCAGTGAATTAGACACACTCCTCACCTCTTTCAACAGCTGTCGTCACAGTGCATTTGACCAGAGCAAGAAACCTGTGCTGTAGTGGGTTGCAACAGGCCTGTGTCTGTGTGAGCGAGAGCACGAGGAAAAGAGCAGTGGTGCTCAGCAAACCCTCCTTTGGTAAGAGGTTGAAAGGAATATACTTTCATTACCCTGAGTTCTGCACTGCAACTCTTCTCTAGACAGCTGGGCCAAAAGGTTACGAAGGCTTGGTGGGGTGGCAGTAATTAGAGATCCAGGGCAACCCACTTAAAGAAATCGATCTGTATCTGGAAGCACAGCCAGATACCGGAGAATTTTACTCTTAAACTGCCACAATTAAAATGTTCTTTTCCTTGTCTCGCTTGTGTCGCTGTTATTTGGATTAATCATTCAATTTGCTACAGCTGAAAACCTTCTTAGACCTTTGACGGCTTTATAAGATGTGCTTGTATTGCTGCAAGCGTCTTTAAAAGGCAGTCCAGAGGTTGTTTGCTGTGTATGGGGGGGGGGATTCCAGGCAGCTGTTGTGATTGGATAGATATTACTTTGGGCAACAATGCTCTAATTTCTTAAGAGAAAAAAAATGTAGTACAGCAAGCATTAAGATTTCTCTGTTACTTGGATTTTCAGGATTTAAGATAAGATTAAAGTAATAGAACAAGTGTAGGACGATGTGTGAAAACAGATTCACTCAGTGTGTGAATTTGGCCGTTGTCCAAGTTACAACCTAGGTTTTATTGAGAGTCCAGCTCAGTTATGTGCAGCCCCAGATCACTTTAGAAACCATTAGCTGGAAACCTTATTGACCTCTTCCAAACTTCATTGCAGATTCGATTGTTTCTGTCTCGGAGCCATGAAGCTACAAAGTAGATCGTGATCAGCTATCAATCCTCTCGGCTACGTTCATTGCAAAACCTGCGTCTTTGATCAGTCCTAATCAGTGTCTGGATCTGGTATGGCAAAGCTGTCCTCCAATCTAGCCTGCCGCAGATCAAACTGTAATTTTCTCCAAACATCCAGCTGTCCAGCTCACAGATGTCACTACAAAGCAGCCTGGAGCGTCCGTCCACAGCTGTGGAGAGAAGTTTAAAAAAGATGTGGTTCATCTGTCAACGCCTAGTACCCAGCCAGAAGGGGAAGCTAAGTTAGGCCCGTCTCCAGTGTTTGTGAGAAACATCTCAAAGCCGTTTTACTTTCTTTTTTTGGTGCTTAACTATCATTCCATCTACTTAATAATTAACTTTGATATTGATGGATGACAAGGAAATTGAGGTTGATATGGGGCACCCTGCAGTAATGTGGGTGGAGACCTTGATTGTAGAGTCTCACAAGTCTATATACTGTTGTAACTTGTTTCGTGGACCTACAGTCAAACAAATTAAATATATTTGTGCATTTAAGATTATTGCTCCTTATTGAAGGCTTTAGCAGCTGCTTTGATTCTCTGCCTTACACGCTTCTTGTTTTCTTGCTCATTATTTTCGTGTTTCTGCACCGTATCTCCAAGAGGTCACTTGTTTATCATGGTCAGTAGCATTGTGATGAAATGTCCAATTGGTGCCATGCTTTTCTTTTTCTGTGGTAGCAATAGCTCTTTTGCCACCTATCCATTTTATTATTTTAAAACAAATAGATTTTTGATGCTAGCTAAAATTCTGTCTCATAAATAATGCAACTGAGAGACATCAAAACAAAAGATTATTTTCAGATATTTTTTACTTCAAATAAGAAAAACTACATTTGCTTTTTATACCAGAATACCAGAGGGTCAAATCAAATAGACGGCTCTAGTGAAAAGACTGACATTCAATCTTCCTTTCTCTTAATGCCAAAACACAAGTGTTGGCACTAATTGGAGGCTCCGGGAAATCATTCAGGGCAAGAAAGCATTGTAACCTGAGGAGAAGCTGTTGTGTGGGGACGAGTTTCAGTCGCTGTGCTTAACGGGCCAAAGCCTGAGGAGTTGAAAGACTTCAGTTTAGCTCTGGTGTGTCTGCTTTTCACACAACATCACATGTGTTTGCACACTTCTGAGCATTCACTATCATTTTGTGACTTTACAAAATCTTATCACAATTTGTAATCGTGTCAGATAACACATTGTGCATTGCATTATGGGTACATTTCATAGCAGTTATGGAAGTTAAATCCTTCATGAGCTCGAGGGCTTCTGATGTTATTCAACTCTGGCTATTTTTGACAAGAGAATAAACTCGATGTTGGCTTATGTTTTGCTATATGGTTTACTTTTACACATATTACGATACAGTTTACAATATGTTGTAATCCTAAACCTAACCTTACACTGACCTTAAACTAAGTCTTCCAAAAAATTGAAAGCTTTACATCATGAGGACGTGAAGTTGTCCCTATTTTGTCCCAAAAAGTAAGTCCCCAGAATGTGAATGTGTAATCAGTTATATGTCCACACAAGACGGGTAAAACACAGCCGCAGACACACACACACACACACACGTGTTTACTTAGATCACTTTTGGGGACATTACATTTTTTTCTTACCCTAACCTTAAAATAACCCTAACCTTTACCAATGACTCAAAAATCAGCTTTTCATCACCAATAACTGGTCTTTGGTCTGAAATGTGTCCCTTAAGGTTGCCTATGTTAGGAACACACACATACAAACTAGTGGGATCGGGTGAGGACATCTGATATGACCTGCAGATGTTTTGCTTTGCCTCTGCAGCAGGTGCCAACAGATGTCCGTCGTGCCTACTGGGCCAGGTTGACCTCATGGTTAAAAAGAGACCACCCTTCGGTCAGGCAACCTCTGAGGGCTGCACCCCTGCTGGAAATGATCTGGTCTTCCTGAGCGGGTCATTAACACCCTGACCCCTTCAGGGTCACTGGTCTGGCATCCCTGTAGATAAAGGGGCATGGAAATGGAGCATTGCATAGCAGGGATCAATAAAGTATCACATTATTACATTACGACACCGCAAACCCAAGGGGCTCAGTCCTTTTACAGCTGGGACTGATTACATTTCTTGTGACCTTTGACATCCTCACTTAAAGGGCTTTCACAGGTCCTATTTGTCCACCTGTTGAATTCAGGACTGGAAGTTCAAGAGGTTTAAAAAGTGAAGTCGACATAAGAGGGAGATGTACTCTGGCCAGCAAATGCAAGATTATTAGTGTGAAGTTTGCATTTTTTTATCCACTTTCTGTTGGTGTAAAAAGGGGAGGAAACAGCTTGACTAAGAGCCCTGCTACTGTTTGTCTTGATGGATCTTCACAGGTCTGGTAAGCTGTCTGGCATGCTCTTATCTTCCATCATGACCGGTGATGTAATATATCTGTCATGGGTCTCATCACGCACAGACACAAACTGTTCTCCATCATACAAACCTCTGTTTCTCTCTTTTGAGGCGACGCAGGTTAAAAAGGTTGTTTTGTATTGCTGTCCATTGAATGCTGTAAATCCTGGCTAAATGTTAAGTCATTTAACAATATTTTTATTGAATAGATATTATTTATACTGTGGCAAACATTTTGCATTGTGGAGCAGTTGCAGATGATAGGACAGTTAGTATAGGTGAGACCCCTAGAGGTTGCAAAACTGCATTTGCACATACCATAGCTGTGTTACTGGAGCTTTCATGACACATAATAATATGCATAATATCAAATACTAGAGTTTCATTTTATATAAAGTTATACGAATTGTAAATGATTGAAAATAGACTAAGTAGTAGAGGTCATTTATATTTACTTTCGAATAACTGATATGATAAAGAAATTGGCAAAGTCAATTAGCTTTGGATCACACTAAATACCTGAATAAATGATCTTTCACAGGGGAAGAGGATATTTTGTGTATTGCATTCCAGACCCCAGAAAACATGTTGGCATTGTAGGTTTCTGCAAACCATGGGATATGTTGAATATTTCTGAACTAAAAATACGTTACTTACAATACTTTGTATCACGCTGACAGAAACACAAAATACCAAGTGGTTAAATGTTATGGAACGATTGGTTTGGTTTCGGCAGCAAAAGTACTTTAGAAAAAAGAACATAAGTATCAGTCATTTGTAAAAACGTACAATACCAATATTTTTTTCCTGAAGACTGGATTGTGTATTGAAATGTACTTAATGCATGCCAACATACATGCATTAAACAATCACTAGATTATTAAGACAAGTGCCTGTTTTCGTGAGCTCCTGCTATGTTTCGGCCCTTATTCAAGCAACCTCTGCAGGGAATTTGGGTGTCAAACCTGTCACACCTGCTTCCTCATCAGTACAACACACAGGAGCATGTGCCTGGCAGATAAAACCACTGCAGAAGGGTCCAAGCAGTCAAACTATTCCTTAATGGTATGAAAGATTCCCATGGCGTGTTTCAGCCCCTTTTTTCCCAACTGACTGTAAACCCAAAAGCAATAAATATCCTAAGCAGGGTGGGGAATTTACTGCACCTGTAGTTACCAGTGCACCGTCTTAATAAGCAACAGGTGTTGGAGTGATTGCATCGAGCCTGAGAGGCATGCAGCAAAAAAAATGGAATTCTTTGTTGGGTACAGTTTCATCACCTGACCAAATTTTTTCAACTCCGGGCCTCACATTCATTTTGATCAGCAGGTAACAGGGCTAAAATTAAAAACAATCTGGATTTAGTGTCACAGTGACTCGGCTGTCGATTACCGGACAGGAAATAGCTGTCGTGAATGGTTATCCATGATGCATGAGGCTGCTGGGAGAACACAATGTAGTACTGGACCAATATTTAGCCCTTATTGTGTGAAAAAAACATTTTGGCTAATTTACTGGGCTAATACAACCCCAATGGCAGTGTAATCCATACCAATTTGATTTGGCCCTCGTAGTTTTACACGTTTTTTTTTTGGTGTTTTTTTATTTTAATCTGTACCAGTTGAAGTTGTAAATAATAGCTGTTCACCTTTTAAAAGTATCTTATATGACCTCATATTTGAGGCAGGCAGAGATATTTATTGCTTTCTCAGGCTGAAATGTTCCTACTTTTCCAGAAGAAAGGCATAGTTATGTCTACTATATCATGTGGTATGACCACCAGATAAACTCCAAAGCTAAGTAGTGGGACATTGTAATGATATCCTGTGAGGAGAGATGAATTTAGTGAGCCTAACAGAAGCCAGAATGAATGGTTCTCATGACTCCCGCTCTTTTTCTTTTACGAGGAACATGCAGCAGTCTGGACAAGGGGTTCTCATTAGTTAATCTCAGTTTGAGGGCATTTAACATGTATTAATGCATCTGGGTATGCATGCATGTGAGTCTGTGTGTGCTTTAGCTTTCTTGGAGGGGTGGGGTTTTGATTGTGTGTACATTTGCTAATGTATGTGCAGTCTTCTGTGTATATTAGTATGTGTATTACTCTTTTAATCCTTCTATAATTTTGCTGTGATCATCACTAGTATTTGTAATTATTATCTATTAAATAATAATAATTGTTCAATGCTTGTGTGCACTAATTTAACAGTGTGCACATGGTTCTCTTCATGTATGCACCAGTGTTTTGGCAGGGGAAAGGTTAATGTTTAACAGCATGAGTGGTTCACCCACTAACGTGTGAACAAAGCACAATGGCTGCACTGTATAGGCTCCTATTTATTCAGAGTCACTTCCTCCCTTAATAGTCGGCTCTACTTTCCTCACAGAGGGAAAAAGTAGGTCAAGGAAAAGTCATGTTTGAGGTAATTCACTCTAGGGGACCGCTACTCTGATCATTAGATGACATTGGTTAACCTCGAGAGTGAGGTCATATTCAAGTCAAAGTTACGCCCAGGATCCGACTGGTAGCGTGTCTTTGCATTTTGCAGTACACAGGTGGTAAATCAGAGAGGAAGGATATCAATGGTAAGTTTGAAAAGAGAGAGGCATGAAAAGACTATTGTTCATGATGAAGATAAAGAAAAGCTGAAGGAGAAAAAATAGGAAGGAGGCTGGTTTGTGGCCTTATGGATCTTGATCAAAGATTGGTTTGCTGCCCTACTCTGAAGGAGCACGCTCTTATGGAGTTTCTGCTTTGATGCATGTGAACAAAAGATCCACAGCGAAGAATCACACGGATAGTTCATTCTTGAGCTTCATGCACAAAGACCTGAACAAGAGAGGAATGCAAACCCGTTGTTCCCTCACCTACTGCAATTACTTGTGATGAGTGCATTGAGGATTAAGCAGGATATTTGCAGACTCTTTGGATTAAGCATGATTTGATCCATGCAGATCTGTGGAAAACCTTTTCATCAAGACCTATTGCTTTCATGTCCAGGCATTTATTTCTGCCCCCCTTTCTCTGCAACAGTCACCTCGGATTTTCCTTTCACATTCCAGTCATCATTTACCAGATTGTCCCAATGAATTATGCACAGAGAGTCCTTAAGAGCAGACATATTATTTATAATTGTGCAAGTAGATTTTTTTTTTGTCTTGGCCACTTCTATTAATACCATATGTACCTGCTATCACACGTGCAATGCAATACATCTGGACTTGTCTATTAAAGAATCACTTTTTTTCACATTATTCACTTTATGAGCCTGTATGTTGGAGCCCACAGTAATGGGGATGTAATTAAAAAATGTCATTGTGATGGAGGGCCGAGCTTTAATGGCATGAAACATATCGGCTTGTTTCCTCCTGAACAAGCAAATGGATATAAAAACAGTCACTCAAACCTAGAGTGTTGCCTCTACTTGCACCAAAGATTAAAAGAGCAATCAGCCATTTATTTCAGTACTTTCTGCAAAGAAATCAAATAAATATTGACTTCCGGGGCAAAAAATTAGGTTGATTAATTCGATTTATATGATCATGTCGTTAGTAACCCTGTTAAGAGGGTGTAGTCCTGAACCACAAAATAAAGCTTTTAAGGATGTTTTATACTCCAGTGCTACATATGTCTACTTTATATCCTCAAGGAGTGCATGTATTATTTTTCAATAAGTTTGATTTGTCCGAAGATGGTGGCCCTTACTTGGTTTGTATTTAGATAGATAGATAAAACAACAGACTAACGGTGTTATAGTTTTGTGATTTTGATTGATTTTGGCAGAGAAACTTGAGGCCAAACTCTTCTCAAAGCCCGTTCATTGAGAAGTCATGACTGTCATTCAATCTGTTCCCACCTGGCTCACCACCAAACCAAAATGAAAACATCAAAGTGATATCTGTAATCTGAAGTAATTGTTTCATTAAGTGTCATCGTTGTTTCATCTATTTAGACTATGTGATCGACAGAATCCGTGGGGATGCCAGCAGAGTAAGTGCGGATGTCAAGTTACATCTTGATTAAAATGCTGTTTTTTATTGGATCAAAGAGGGGTTGGATGCCTATCAACAAAAAAAAAGAGCACAAAATGAAAAGGCACTCCAAAAAGAAGGTTCACTGATGCCACACATTTTTGCATAGCTAGATTTATATTATCTCATGGGAAGGCGTCTCTTTTAAGGACCCTTTAAGGACATTTTGTGTGTCATGTTACGCATTTTAAGCTTTTTGCAGGCAATTTAACGCTTTTCTCATTCCCAACTCATCGGGTGAGACCAGGCTGAACACATTGCAAAGTCCATGAGCCTTTTCTCATATAACATTTAAAGTGAAGATATATACTGTTTGAAAATATGAACAATAATGCATGAATCTAAATATAACTCGCTCTACACTACAATAAAAAAATACATTTGAGCCAGCTTTTGTCTACCCCTGTCTGAAATCAAGAATACATTATTTCAAAAGTCACTAAGAATTGTGGGTGTTGAATCTGCCACCTCAGTCAAATTGGTACTGGTTTTAAATGATATAACACTGAGAAACAGACAGTACCCTGCTGAAGTTGGTTTGCTCACTCATTTTCGGTGACCACTCCTGAAGACAGATTTGTTGTCTTTGGAACCTGTACTGAGAGACTCAGAGTTGCTGTGGAACCGTTATTTGACATTATACAGGGTGAGAACATGGCACAAACTTAACCTGCCTGTGTTTTTGTTTCTATTGTAAGCAGAAAAACAAACTCAGAATGAATCAGCCTCAGGGTATGAATCACCTTACATCAAATTTATGACAAAATAAAGAGTAATTAAGATAAAAATGTGTTCCTAATATAAATGTGTCTAACAAGTTGCACTGGGGAAATAGTTACTCATCCGTTTAATACACTTATACAACAAACCTCCAGCAGCATGCTCCTTCTCCTGAGTGCATTAAACGCCCGCTGGTTCCTTCGACAGCGAGACATATTGGATCGGTTTATGCATACTGAATGATCATCAGTGCTACAAAAATAAATACTGCTTAAACTAATTGGAATAGCCTGGGGATGGGATACATTTATCAGTGTAATCTCTGACACAGAAACAGAAACACAGGTAGCCTAGCTTCACTAAAAGTGCATTCCACCTTCCAAATAGAAAATTGTCTCAAATACTCTGTTTGCACATCTGACATGCAAAGAAAACAAATTGTAGTTTAAAAAAAAATGAGGAAACCGTTTAAATCCTACATTTAAAATTCTGCAGACTTTCATAACTCTGGACGAAACCCAACTGACGCTTGGTTACCAATGTGCTAGCTAACAAGTTGACAAAAGGCGTAATGTTTCACATATGTCGAAGAGTAGCTGTCCACCTAAACCCATTGCTTGTGCTAAGCTAGGCTAAACATTGCATTGAAAATAGTATTTGTGTTCTGAAATTGTCTCGGCCGTGTTGAAATACTGATGAATTCATGAGAATTGTACTAAAAGGTTAGTTATTATGGAAATCGTTGATGCTACTTTCTATTGATTTTGATTGCTTAAAACGTAAAAATGTTAATATCTTTCTTCTCACGTACTTGTATTTAAATCATTTTGACCCGATGAATTGAAAACAGTCCTGCAATCAGCAAGGCTTCACGGTGTTGTCATCGAAGTGGTTTTGAGGCTCAGGTGGAAGCATCCCGGCAGTTTTTCCTCCTGAAGGTGAAGAATCCTGATGTGACCCAGGGGGGCTCAGTGACGAGCTTGGTTGCAGTGATTTAATCCTGCAGCCACTGGTCCCAGTGGGCCCTAATGGCTTTATGAGAGGAGCTTGGTGAAACCCATCAGGCAGTGTTCCCTTTGAAGTACTGAGCTAATATTTTAGAATTGTAGAGTGGTGACAACAACACGCAGTTAAACACAGGCGATAGGCTGTACATACAAATAAGGCAATATACACATTAAGGGCCCAGTGTTTAAGATTGTGTGATATCTAGTGGTGTGTAGCAGACTGCAACCAACTAAACACTGTTTAAAAAAAAAAGCTCTTACTCTTGTAAACATGGCAGCAGTGGATGAGACTGCGGATAGAGCCGATTGAGTTACGTTTCCCTTTCAATTACATCTGTGTAATTACTTCCGTGCTTGTTGCAGATGTATTGATACAGTTTTGGCTTTTTACAGGCAAATATTTTATTGCACGTACAGTATAGGCGTAGTTTCTGTCAACTCAAGTATTCACTTCACCTGGTTCACTTCACCACAGCGGCCTCTTGGCTCTCACTTCCTGTGTGTGTTTGAGTCTATGTGTGTGTGTGTGCAGTTGGAGAAGCTCAGCCCGACAGAGAGAGCAGAGCAGATGTGAGCTGCAGCGTGATATTAAATTACATTAAAACATTAAAAAAATACTAACAAACACCAGTAACGTCGGGGATTATCAATACTCATAATAAAATCATGAGATAAATGCCAAACCAAGGCCTCGTCAGTAAAATGATGCACCTGGGTTTTAATGTATTCAATCCGAACCAATGAAACAGCTACAGTACATGCAAAGCACAAAACACAATCTGATTTCTGTTTTAGGAGTGCAAGATTCCCATCAGGAGAAGATCATTACAGTGTCTGGAGAGGGAATGGTTCACAGCCCAGACTTCCCCTACACTTATCCCAGGAATACTGTGTTGGTCTGGAGACTGGTGGCGACCAACAACATGAGGATCCAGCTCACCTTTGATGAGAGATTTGGTCTGGAGGACCCAGAAGATGGCATATGCAAGTAAGAATATGTCTTACTATCTCTATGCTAACATCCTGATTATTAGCAACATATGAAGTTCCTGTCATTTTATTACTGTCCTTGAACCTTGGCTGGTTTTCTGGGCCTATTGTGTGCTAAAGGGTTAACATGCACTAAATACGTTGGGACGCATGGGGCATTTTCCTGCCAGGGTCCTTATCACTGATTTGACAAATGTGCCAACCTCCAAAAAGCTCAGTGTATTGTTTAAATGGTTTATGGATGTCATTCTAAATGAAAATGTTCTTTGTTTAACTTGATGAGTGATCTCCTTTAGAAGATAGGGAAGATATAGGCTTCACAGGTTGACAGGCCATATAAATGTGGGGCCGTGGTTAAAACGTGTCCTCCCCGTGTTGTCGACCACCTTTAAAGATTTACAATGTGTCCATTTGTGAAATTGCCTTTTGGTCTGCCGTAGCAGCTATTGAACATTGAAAACTAAGCAGCAGAGTGATTTGTTTCGCCCAAGACATGGTCATGATGACATGGTTCAGACTGGCATATTTTACCTGGTGTAGTCGATACTTTTAGCTCCTCATGTGATTGTTCGAAAGACAGGCAACACACCTTCTGACTAGCAACACATACATACAATGCATCCTCTGCTTTATTGAGGAGCCCACTTTCAATTACTGTCTGGGTTTGCCTCTGTTGCCATTCAATTTAAACAGGGATTCCGAGCCCCGACGATTAATTTACCCTCAGTGCATTATGTGCAGTGCCCTGCCGTCAATATATCACAACTGGATGAGCCCAATCACTGGAAGGTGGAGAATCGCTGGGGGAGGGTGACCTCGCTAGTCATTCCTGGAGAGCCCCCTAATGGATGACAGGGTGAATGACAGTGCAAAGTTGTATGTTGGATACAGATTAACATGCATCTTTTGAGAAATCAACTGTACATATCAGATAATTAAAAGAGGATGTGAATCAGTATGCATCCACTTTCACTGATCAATGAGGTGTTTGTGATTTTGACTCAGATTTTGGTCCAGAATCTGGTTAAAGATGGATTTGGATTTAACTGTCTAAGGTGCTGCCATTCAGGATACATGACTCTGTTTGACAATATACTTCCTGTATCCTGCTTTTGTAAAAAAAAACAGTATGTGAGTGCAGGTAATCTGAGCCCCTCAGGACACTACTGTGCATGTTGACAAATGAGGTTAGTGTTTCTGTTGAAACCCCAAGAGGGACGGTTCGAGAGTGGGGCAGGACGCGGATTGACAACTTTTGTGCTGTCCTGCCTGTACAAGACTGCACTAGTCAGCGTCCTCAGGGAGAGGGGCGAGAGACAATGACAACATCCTTTTCAAGGGTCATGCAAGGCATCGCCACGTCTACTGCTCCCACCTTCACATTTTTCACTCCTTCCCCAGAATGAGGCCCAAAAGGTGTTGATCGGATCCCAAGATACACACTCTTGGCAGGGTTGGCAGAGGGATGAATGAAGCATGCAATCACAAGCAGGAACAGACATACAAGTGTATGTACTTGTCTTTCCTCTCACCCTCTCTCCCTCTTTCTCTCTCAAACACACATTTTCTGTCCCACATGCACACTTTCACATGCACTAGCCTCTGGCCAAGTCTTCATATCTAGTTTATCTTTCATGTGTGTTTAAAAATGGATTCACAAAATGCCCCCTTTGAACTTCATTCCACTGTTATGGCAAAAAAAAAAAAAAACGTATTGATACGCTGCTCTTACCCTTGTGTCACCGCACAATGTGATGCAAATAAACGTGACTGGTAATCTCCTGTCCACTGATTCACAGCAACGGCAGGGGATAAAACAAACAACGGTAGGAGATGTGTTCGGCTTTGGTAGCAAGCCTGGAGCCTTTGCTAAGATGAGAGGGAAGCTGTGTAGCCGAGATGCTCATCTGCTATTCTGTTTGTCTGTGGTGCCATGAAAAGCATTCTTACCAAATCCACTGGAGGAGAGGCATATTGGAGAGGGATTGGTCTTGCTGCTGGTTGGCATGGCAGCAGAGTCGTGCTCGACGGCTCACAGACAGGACTGTTCTCAGAGAGGCATCTCTGCTCTCTGCCTTTAGTCTAAAAGGAGAGGACTAAGAAACAGTGTTTGTGTTGCTAAACTGCGTCATGGCCGTGGCGTATTTATTAATAATGTACAAGGAAAACCACTTTGTAGGAGAAAGCTTTGTGAATATTAAACATTCCCTGCATTGTGCATGAAGGCAATCCTATCTGCTGGTACTGTGCATAAGATTCCTTTGTCGTTCTGATCCTCTTCACCGTGACTGTACGTACAGTTTGGTATGTATGTCAGAGCATTTGTAAATCTGGGAAACCGCTGTTTGACATGGTGATTCTGAACACATGGTGATATGTAATGATCAGGGCGTCCTGCATTATTGATGAGCCATCTGTCAAAGCTCTGGAGCTGTCTGAGGGCGGATTTTCAGAGAGGAAGGCTTCTCTCTTCACCGACCTCCATCGAGCAGGCAGAGAGAAGCGAAACTGATATTTTATCCCTCTCCAAAAAACATTTCATGCCAGTCTGGTTTGCACTCACTCAAAGAAATGTTTAACAGTTCATGCAGTTGTCTGACATTGGTACACTTAAACTGAATAAATGGTTTTGCAAAAGCACACTTTCAGTTTTACCTTACCCAATATGTTTGTTTGTGCAGATTACAAACTTCCTGTATAACTTTCTAAATCAAAGGCAGCAGAGTCAGTGAATTTATTGACCCCCCCCCCCCCTTCAGTTTATTTAACATCACAGAAAATCCATTTTTAGTCTCGCTCATGTCCCTCCATGTTGTTTTATTGAAACTAGCTTGAACTGAATCTGTCAAGCCTGTGCAAAATGTAAACAATGTCGTCGGAATCCAAATATCCGAATTGGCAGCACTGAATGAGAGGTTAGTGTGCCTGTTGACGCAAATGGCAAAGTGATTAATCCCAGACTGCGAAGAGTCAGTGAAACAAGGCTGTATTGAATGCAGTGCAGCCACTGGTTACACACAGGTATAAATAATAAAAGCTGAACTCCTGAACTGCGTGTCTTAAGTGCTGGGGTTGGTTGATGTTAGCCTTGGCACACCAAAGGAGTCTGGAGCGTGGCCATATGCTTCTGCACTTCATGTTTACTGGTATTATGGGTTGGCAGGGTGGCCGGTGCAGAGAGAGACTGTCACGTAACTACAGGGTCACAAAGTTTGATCCCCACAACAAGCAAAATGCTGATTTTGTTTATATTTTACTAAATTGTAGTTTATATCATAATTTTCTTCTGTGAAATGACACTAAATTCAATGAAACTATTTAAACCCATAAAACCCATCATGTTAAATATCTTTTAAAAATGCATGTGATTTCCTCATACAATATTACACAAGGTTATGTGAGAGTTGCTGACGCTGAAAATAGAAATACAACTCTGAATACTCAATATGACAAAGGTTAGTAGATCCACATTATTGAAGAATTATTTTGAAAAATATATTCATGGAGCTTTGCATTCTGTACCTTTTTCATATTAATGTCCAAAAATAGTTTATCCAGCACACACCAGCAATCATGTAAATTTCATGATTTACAAGTGAGTTTTCAAACAACTGAGTCCAAGTCAAGAGGCCTGCAGTCTCCCACAATCCACACACAGTACCGTGTAATAAGCGCAAGGTTTAATTAAAACTATTTCATTGACAACACGTAGCATCGGTGTAATAGGCATGTAAAAAGGCTGCATCAGCAGCAATAACAGCTAAATAGTGCGAACAGCTGCTCATGCTGCACTGTCAACCAACCTGAGATTTGTCCTCAATACACTGGCAATCCTTTGTTCATTTTTTCTTTTTTTAATTCAGGCAGTAAATAAGAAACAAATCTCATCTCTCACAGCTGGGCTATTGTAACCTTTTTTTTTTTTTTTTCAAAAGAGGTTAAACCTTTATTTCCCTTGGCAGCTTTATTGATATTAACGATCTCACATTCAGAAGGGCAAGGCAGAGCTGAGGAGAAAGCACCATGGCCAATATTAAAGGTGCTGACGAGCTTACGACAATCAAAAAATACAATTAAAGTTAGCATGCATGTCAAGAGATCTAAATGTACCATGTGAAACCTCAAACAAAGCCAATAGTAGCTGAAACCTGTGTTATAACTTGGAAAAAAACAATGTCATGAATAATCAATCACCGTCTCAGAGTGGGCCCATAACCAGTGATGTCTTAGAGACAAACATTAACAGTTTCTGCACTATGTCTCATTCACTCTACCAGGTACGACTTTGTGGAGATAGAGGATCCGACTGAGAACACCATCCTGGGTCGCTGGTGTGGGTCACAGTCGGCACCAGCTAGTCACACTTCTAAAGGCAGTCAGATCAGGATCCGCTTCATCTCTGATGAGTACTTCCCCTCTGAGCCGGGATTCTGCATCCACTACTCCATTCTCCCTGTGGTACGTACAGTGTCAATAGTCAGGAGTTGTGCATTGTAAGTTGTGGCTGTCATAGCATTTCTCTGCCTCTATCTCCAAACTTGCACCCACATGGCAGTAACCGATGCCTCTCCATGCAAGCACAATTAAGATAATTTGCTTGTTACATAACACAGTCTTAATTTGCAATCATCCTTTTCTGCTTATGTGTTCCCAAGGGGAAAAATTATGTTGAAGCACTTCAGAGCATCTGGCACATGTACTATCTTTTATTTTATGATGTTATGATGTACACTTATACACAAACAAAACTAAATGTCCACAATGTCTGCAATGAGAGAGAATATAGCAATACCATAAGTTTTCCTTCAAGGATTGAAATGGGAATTTTTTGTGATGGACCCTGGAAAAGTTCTAAAACATTAGAAAGCACACAACAAATCGAAATAAATTAACTGTAAACGGTTTCAAACTCTGTCATTTTCTCATTTGCTGGGGCTAGTATTGTTTCCACTTTTAAATCGTCAAACTGTTATGTTCTGTATCACCCGTATATATAAAACCATGAACCCTGTTAACCTGCTCTGTATCTGTAGATCCAGTCAGACAGACGAGGTGTCTCAATGTCATTGTTTCTTGAGATTGAGATGGAGAAAATAAGTGGCGTCACATTCACAAAGAGGTCCTCTGACCCGCGGGGGGATTCATTCAAGCCCCTGAAATGAAAGTAGGAATTAAGAGATAGAAGTGCTTTTTGTGTGAAAAATTGTCATGTTCTCTTTGCTCAAAACAACCTATCCTCCTTTCTGTTCTTCAACATTATTTATCTTGTCTTCACGAGTAACATAGACTTTAATCACTAGTTCCATCCCTTGCTAATCTTTGGCAGATATTTATCCATCCAAGTGTGTGCATAGCATAAGCTTGAACTCATTCAGTACATCGCAAGCTTTGCTAAAGACCAGTAAAGAGCTCAAGACTCAAGCAACAACTGCAGCAAAAGTAGCAATATTTGTCAGAGTATTCTGTGAGAACAAAAAGTGAATGGCAAAGAGGGGCATTCTTATCAGCTTCTTCCTTTTCACGCCTCATGACCTCTCATTGACTTCAGTCAAACATCAGCCCGATAATCAAAGTGAATTGCCAGTTTGTTATACTTCATGCATTCAGCCCAGGGGCGGACTGGCCATCAGGAAGATGTGAAGTCTCCTGAACGGCCGATTCATTCCGGGCTGAGTTTTTATTTTTCTATTTATGATGTCAGTAGTTACTGAATGGTCATCGGACGTGACATGGGCCAGCCCGGTCCTCGCAGTTGCAGTCAGCACAGATTGGAAAGCTGCCTGTCAGACTGGGCTAATATAACTCCTCCAATATTGAGAAAGGATACGAGCGGCCCCTCCCAATTTGGAGAAATCCTGGTTTTTGATTCAGTGCAGTGGTGACATGCTTATAGGCCTACAAACTGAGGAGGTCAGCAAGACATCCTAGAGTGTCTTAAAAATCTTCATCAGCTTCTCTTCATACCACAAAAAAAGGTATTTAGTGTTCCGGGCACTCGCATAGAACATCGCAAAGTCCCTGAACTAGCTTAACTTTGTGTTTGTGTTTTCTGGTTTCTTTTTGGGAGGAAGGGGGTTATTTTGTTCAGTTTTGTCACGAGTAATGTATCCATCTAGCTGATCATATTTTCAGTTGCTACATCCAGTTTATCAAAATGATAAGAGAAAAATGCCATATCAGAAGTTATTTATGTTGGTCAATCTACAAAACGTGTTTCATTGCTACTTAAGTAGCTAGCTCTGTGGGAAGAAAACATCATCATGCTTATTTGTGTCAACAAATCTCTTCTATTATCTTACCTGTTTTTCAAGGTAAACATCTATGAGCAACGTCAAATTTAATTGCTGGACAAACTGAAAGTGTGGGCAGTGATTCAGAGGTCCAGGGCATTACATTACCAGAAAGAAACTACAGTTTTTGGCTGCATCATTTAAATTTTAACTTTATCAGTGAGATAGAACAGCTCTGCCTTCACAAAAATGCTTGCAAAACTTCTGTAAAATTGCACGAAAAAATGTTAAAACTTCTGAGCCATCTTTGTCTTGATCCATCCTCTCCCCATTCCTCATTCTCTTTCACTGTCTCACTTCTTTCTGTCCTGGTCTTGAGACCACACACACAGAATAATCCCTGCTGCCTTCGCTGACAAAAGCCGGAGATAAACTGAAGAGACGACTGCCATGTTTTAACCTGTCATGTTTTAGTTCTGTTCACTTGCTTTAAGTAAACAGTTCTACTCCTCATTAATCCCTAATGGCCTGCAGCACTGGGAAATCTGACAAGCACAAATAGGCAACTGAGGTCACTGACGGCACTTTGTGTTCTGTCTGTAACTTTTTTTGTCTGCATCAAAAGCTTGTTTGTTTTTGTTTTGTTCTCTTTTGCTTCATACACGTCATTACAGCATTCTTTCTTCACCCTTAAAACCCAAAACAACTGACATGCTGAAAACACACTGAGTGTCAAGAGTATCAGAGCTGTATTTCTCAGAAAAGAAACGGAGATGTTAAGAGGGAAGAGTCAGTCATTATGTGTACTAGCTCCCTGTGGTAGAGCCAATACATTTTGTTGAGTCAAATAAGATCACTTAAATCACTGAAAACCAGGTTAATCTCCAGTAATGATAACTCACTCATCTTGGGAATGAATTGCATCACATTTTACAGTATATTTAACACCAATAGACTGCAGTAGATTGTGACGTTAGAGCCGCAGCCAAGGCCTTGCTCTGTCAAATAGCGAGGGATTAATCCAATAAGACACTGTTACAAGGAGTAGGTAATGAAGCAGAAGCAAACATTTTACATTGAAGTGTTGTGGACCTCACAGTAAAGACAGATCAAATTCAGAGCAGTATTTAGCCTAATTCCCAGTAGGCTAGCATTACGGGTTAGGTATCAACTGATTCATTACCATCTCAAGGTCCACTGTCATTGCGCAATCTTGAAAACTCGATTATGGTAATACCAAGTAAACCAAGATCTTTGAATTCCAATTTTCACTGGCAGGGAGAGTCTAATTTAAAATATAGGCCCTATTGTTCTATACATTTTTTGTTAGGTTAAATTATGTTAGAAATAGGCCTGAAGTAGGCTGCAGATTTAATTATTTTCTTTGCAAAAATAAGATTTGATCTTAAAAAAACGTAGTGTTGAAAAAAAGTGTGTTGTTTCATAATCATATATATAATTATTTTGTTTAATCAGGTTAAGAACTGTCTAAGAACGCACTTTGAGAGATTGCGTGCATGCCAAAAGACAGAGAGGGGCGCCCACAGAAACGACTTATGTAGAAGGCCCACGATTTTGTGTGACACCCCTGTGTATGTTTTATCTTAAGAAATATGATAACAGAGCGGAAAGCTCAAATAAAGTGATCTAAGTGTGCAGGTATCAGTTTGGACATTTTGTACTTCCAGCATCTGAGTGAAGATAAGGTTGACCGGTGGTTTTCCTGCATTAGCTTAAAAAAATAAGACATTTTCTGAAATATTTAAATTTTAAAGTAAAACACACCACCACCATCAACTATGGATGTTTTAGGATTTAAATGTCAAACTTGATTATTTTGCAGTAGAATTAAACTATTCTGCTGGGGTGCTCAAATGTCTGTCACTAAGTATATGATGGAATATGAAAGAAAGTCCCGGTCTCTTATTCCAACAGTAGAAGGTGTGGAAACCATGAGGGGGGGAAAGGAAGCTATGGCCTCCTCACGTTCAGACCGGCTTCCCTTTGAACTTTCCTCCGACAGAGGAGGAGCACGCTAGAACAGCAGCACTCTGTTTCCTCTGTGGTCAGCTAGCAGCTTTTGGAACCTCGTGCCACGCAGGGGCCAGCACTTTAGTTTATATTTAAACAAGCAATAATTCCTCCCCACCACTTCCATGGGAGAAAAAAATAAGATCCGGTCTGTAATTCACAGGAAGAGATTTTAGGAAAAGCGAAAAGGCCGAGGCAAAGAGGTTGTTAAAATATAGAAGAGAAGGAGTCTGTTGAAGGGAGCATGAGGGGTGTTGAGTGGTGGATTAAAGGAGCAAACAAACATCATTGTCTCTGTGAGGTCCCAATCCAGAATGAAACCCCACTGCTACTGAAGATCACCCTACCCGCTTTGTTTCATTTAAGATCGAATAGAGTTTTACACACACAGACTTGAGTGAAGGGCAATAGGACAGAAGAAGTAAGGAATAAAATGCAAGTTAAAGCAGATGGCAATGACCGTCAAAAGCCATGCTTACCGTTGGCATGACAAAGTGAGGTCTGTTTTTACACCAACCTCAATTGCAGTGTGTGGCGTATGGTGACAGAAAAAAACACTTTCTTCACGCACAACAGACCTCGTTGCTTACTCGAAGCTCTCTTGTGCAAGGAAGTGGTTTGCAACGACATGTGAAAGAGAAGATATTGTTTTCCAAAGCTCTCCCATGATGCTATTTCAGAAGTTTCATCTCAACATAGTTAGCTGAACCTGTCATTTTAGTCACCAGAAATAAGAACATGTGGTTGTGCAGTGTACGAACAAAGAAAGCTGGAAACGAAGTAATCACAACGAGATTATTTCTTGAGGGGCAGGGGTGTATCGTTTGTCAGTGATAAGAGAAACAATACAAGCTTTCATACTTTGACTCTGTCTCTTTTCAAAACACACAATTATTTCAATAGAGTTGTACATTGTGATCTTGTTAAATATCCATCTGCTGCCTGTGCATATATATATTATACAATACAAGTAGACATATATATATATGTTTGCTTATATTGTAATATTCACAAATGCACATTGGTTCGAACATGTTAGTTAGACCCACTGAGTCTGTAATTTCTACTTTTTTCCATCCTCGGTCTGTTGGTTCTTCTCTTTTTTCATAGAACATTGACATAAACTGCAACTAACAGGACACAGATTTTCTTTAAGGCTAACAAACTAACTATTGTGTGTTATAGTGTTTCCTGTTTTAGTTTGAAAGTCCTCTCTTGTGTCTTAATTGTCTTGTTTTACTTCCTGCCTTTGTTTGTTTCCCGCCTTTGGGATTGATTTTGAATTTCACCTGATGCTCGTCAGCCATAGTGTCACCTGCCGCTCGTTATCTCCCTCTTTTTCTTATGCATGTAGTCTCTGTGCTCACCATGTCTTTTTTTCTGCTCGTCTTCTTTGTCTTCATTGCTACATATACTTTTGTTTATCTGTTTCTGCCTGTGTTTTACTTTGAAGTATTTTCTTTGGATCAGCCCGTCTGAGTCTGCATTTGGGTCCTATCTGCCTGTGCTGCTCCCTGCACCGTGACTCACATAACAATTGCAAATTTTGAGCCTGCTTTGTTCAGAAATATACAAGAAATTGTTCGAATTCAGTCCTAGATAGTTCAAAATCTTAGTAAGGATTATAATCTCTATCATACTGAGGTTTGGTCAATAGCCGTATGTTTCAAACTATGATGCTCAGGTACCCCTCTAGCATAAATTTTGGATGTGTCAGGGACAGCGTGTCAATGTACGCTTATTATATATATTTATATATTGTGTCTTTCCAAAATAAACCTCTGTCTTCACAAAAATTTAAGGCAACTATATCACTTAGGGTTGACGTTAAATTGACTGACTAGTGACTCACGGGACTAACAGTACTAACGAGTCATCATGGCCTTTATTTATATAAAGGACTATTGGATTCATGACCTTGCGTCACTATGTACCTCTCTTGACAGTTTCATCTTTTAGTAAACTGGAATTTTTGCACATGCTTATGATGCCTTTGGAATGTCTAACACCTGCAACAGGACCTGGACAGACATGGTGCCTCGGTGACATCTGTCATCTCAACATGTTATGTGCGGGCTATTCCACAGCTTTGCCTTACATCATTCCATTCACTCGTTTCAATCCTTTCTGTTTATATGTTCTTTAAACTGTTGACAAGTTTGGCAAAAAAGGGAAGAGCTCTTGAGATATGCTGATTGAAAACGTTTTTTCTGCTAAAAAATGTATAGCGTTAAAATCATCCATCATAGATCTAGATTCACTAATTAATTTGACTTAATTCATTACTCCTCCAATACTGGCATCGAGTCATAATATTTGATCCGTGACACTGTGCATGCAATTCATGCCAGCTACTGTAGTTGGTGGTCCTTTTTATTACTTTGTTAGTGAATGTCTTAAACAGGAGCTCTCATCTGCTACTTATAGCTTCATTTACACCATCTTGATGTGTCTCTGAAGGATTGCTTGGCTTCTCTATCTGAAGCCGAGCTTGCAGAGAGCCGCTAATTGGGGGATTGTTGCACCATCTACATTCACAAGCTGTTAATGGCTTCCAGTGCTCGCTGAAAGCCACTGCCAAGGCTTACCTCATAAGAATCATAGCTTCCCTCTATTGTCTGGAAATACAGTTCTGCTCAGAGACAGACCTGTTTGAGTTAGTCTTTATTTGACCGGTCCTTTCTCCACAAGCATTCCTTTCACATTTGTGTCTGCTTATCATAGGTGCCAAATGACCCAAAGATATGGTCCGTGGTTATGAAGGCAGCCTCATTAGAATGAGTCTAATCCGTGGCATGAACACAGCTGTGCATCAGCTGTATTTTTGTAGCCTGTGGTGCAGCCATGTCAAACCACTGGCATCTTATTTTTAAATCTATGCCAAACAGAGTTGAAGTCTGCATTGAGTGCATTGTGCAGATTTACCCTTTCAACAAATCTTATGGTTTTTTCCTGTTTTACACATTTTATTCTGTGTAAAACTACAAATACACTTGCTGGTCTGGTTAGCTTATTAATTGTTTGTCTGTTGTGTCCACTGGTTCCCAACATGGGGGTCACGGCCCCCCAAAGCTTCACAAGGGGGGTCGCAAGGCCTTTTTGATTTTAAGGGGTTGGAAAACGAATAAGATACAGTTGGCTTATACCTCAGCATTTCATTTATTTCTGTGAAGAAAACTAGACTAAACTGTTTTTGTTTTATGATTATTATTAAAGATGTAATCACACAGGATAATGTCACGGTGAAGACCTGAATAGCTATAGTCACAGAGCCTTCCCACTCTGCATGATTGTTAAAAATTCATAAAAGTACATAGTGCAGGCAGAGAGTTGTATTAGAAATCATCTCTAATACGATATTTACAAGTGTTATTCTGCTCCAAATTCAACCTAATCACTCATTTGAAAGAATCTTCCTGCAGTTATTCCTTTTTAACTTTTTGGATTAATTGTACAGTTCATCAGTTGTTCTGTACTGTTATTGTTATCAATTGAAAATAGGGGTTCGTCAGTTGATAGAAAAGGAACCACTGGTGTAGTCGATCTGAAAAGAAGGACTGCATAAATATCTCTCTACATATATATATACAGTATATCTCTGCTGGTTCTGGTGGTTGGTATGATTAAACCCGTTGGAATAAAATTATATAAGCCTCTGGATGGATAACTTTTGTCTAGGTGGTTTTACAGCGCCATAAATATGCAAATGCTTTAAGCATAAGTAACAAATAAGAACCAAAACCACAAATCCTTGCAATGTTGGTGCCAACTTTTCCTCCTCTAGCCCCTATTTCTTACTGAATTCCTTCCTAATTCAGCCCTATAAGTCATCAAAGGGAAGCTACAGATTCCTGGAATAATTTTTTTTTCTTTTCAAATATTTCTGCCTCTCAAGAAGCTTAAAGACGCAGCTGCCAGCAGCCGATGTTTTCAATGCTCCACAAGCTTCTTTTTTTTATTTTTTAGTAAGTGTCACAATGTTGCCTTCTACCTGTCAGTCACAAAAGATTAGAGAGACCAGCGAGCTGACATGTTGGACAAACGTAGAGTCGCAGGACTGAAAGGTTCTACAGATTAGCCTCTTCTCTCTTGGGAAGACCAACACCCCAGGTATCAATCTTCTCTGTGACTGCACGCTGTAGCCTGGAGGCCTGGGAGCTTGAAACGAATACTACTGCCGCCTGCGGGAGCCAAAAGGACAAATGTTGTTATGCAAAGTGGGCAGAGGAGTTGACGGAGATGTGATCACATTTGACAACATAAAAAATTATGCCATCAACTGACATTTACTTCTCAACTGAACCGTGCATTGAACAGTTTGGATACAGTTATTATCATTTGTGTCTTGTTGGAGTGCACATTGTTTCGCAGCCAGAGATTAGAAGTGGAGTCCCAGCCTTATATGCAGGACAAGACTTTAGCTGAGGCAGGTACACACCCAACATTCCTACACTGTTTGTCTTATATCAAGGATGGAACATTATTAATATATATCAAATGCATATTTATTTATAGATACACATTTATGTGTAAGTTTTCTACTTTCCCATCAGTTCACAGAGTCAGCTGGGTGGCAAAGTGTTTGTCCAAAGCCGGTGTGGGAATGATTTGCAAAATACATCGGTGTGTCTGTAATCGTCAGGAGCTTTACACAACTCTTCTTTACATTATCAGCTCTAACATATAGTGCTTGAATTACATTCCAGCTGGCCTGGACAGTCATGGTTTCTGTTTAATTTAACAAAAGTCCAAACCACTGTAGCATTTAATGAGCCCGGATCCAATTTAAACCCAATTTTAACCATGACATACAATGCACCGTAGCAGAGTCAAACTCCCCGTCTTTCTATACCTTAACTTTTTTTTTTTCACACAGTAGAAATAAAGCACATCTTGTCAATGCTGATAAATTTGTTCCTTCTGTGTTGTTTTCCTGTTTAAGTATTCGTAACCAAGAGAGGTCTTAAATGTCACGGAAAGTGTCTGCTCTGTAAGTATCCTGAGGCAGTTTGTGCAATGAGTGGTTTTGGGTGTGGAAGCTAGAATATGTGTCTGTGACACAAGCATTGTATTGCTCTGGCAGAGTTCAAGAAGACTTTCCCAGTGTACAGCTCCATCAAAAAATGAAGCATATGAAAGTGATACATTGTCCTGTTGTAACTTTATAGATAAATACTGTATTTACTGAGTAAATGACCTTTCCTTTCCGTCTCTCTCCATCTCATCTGCTGGTTTTCCCGCAGAGTGTATCAGAAACCGAAGTCCCTGCAGTTCTGCCCCAATCCCAGCATGGTATTGAGGAGTTGTCGGACGCCGTGGCAGGGCTGGGCACCGTGGAGGAGGTCATGAAGTACCTGGAGCCGGAGCGATGGCAGCTGGATATGGAGGAGTTGTACAAACCTACATGGCATCTGCTGGGGAAATCCTTTTTCCACAATAAGAAGGCCAGAGGTAGGACACTTTTAAACTTGTACATTTTAGAAAACAACATGATAATTTACAGTGATCATGAATTTTTAAATTTAAACAGAGCCACTGAATATGAACTCAAACTGTAAAAAGTTTGTTTCGATAGGAAGTCTTTCTGATCATGACTTCTCTGTGTCTTTTTGAGGAGGAGCTGATCTCAATCTGTTGAGGGAGGAAGTTCGACTGTACAGCTGCACTCCACGTAACTTCTCTGTATCCTTGCGTGAGGAGCTGAAGAGGACAGATGCCATTTTCTGGCCAAGCTGCCTACTGGTGAAGCGCTGTGGTGGAAACTGTGCCTGCTGCTCTCACCGCTGCTACGACTGCCAGTGTGTTCCCGCCAGGGTGACGAAGAAATACCATGAGGTAAATATCGATGTGATTATGAAGTGCGAAGAACATGTAACCTGTATAGTCTTTGAATTAATAAAAAATCAAATATTTAAGTTATTATGAAATGAACCAGCAGTAAAAATGATATGGTTAAATATATTTCCTGTGCACCAACCTCAGACAAATGATCAACTATATATAGGAGATAAGTATTCATGACCAAACATTGAATTTGCTGTGCATATCCTATGATCCTATGATTCTATTTCCACCCTTTACAGTATTTCCAATTGTGCACAAGATACAGCATAATGTAATAAACATGACATTTGCTGAGCACATTCATACTTCAATTTGGTGACTTCATGAACCACAATCAGGCTGACCTAACATTTTTAACCACACATCTACTGTGGTAGCAAGGCTCTCAGAAAAGCAATCTTCACACTACACCACAATATACTATAGTACTTTAATGTCTTCGGCGGTTGCATACTTGTCTTCAGATGAAATGTAATGGCAGTCAACTGTACGGCTCAGAAATTGAGAGTGAGCCTTGGTCACTGATATTATACTCTTTAGAAAAATTGGATTTCCGTGCATTGGGTCAGTTATGACTTTTTAGAAACTTTCAAAAATGTATAGGTTAATAAACTGGTATCATTTCTGAATAAAGTACCCACTGAGCATGCTTTACATGAACTGTTTGAGGGGAAGCACAGCTGTTAACTAAAGCCTCCTTCTCTTTGACAGGTTCTGCTGTTGAAACACCGAAGCGGTGTTAGAGGCTTGCAGAAGTCCATGGCGGATGTGCCCTTGGAGCACCATGAGGAGTGTGCCTGTGTGTGCAAAGATGACTTGGACTGACCTCAGACAAGCGTAATACCTGCCACTGGAATCACACAGGATGTTTGAAATTAACGTCTGCCGCTGTTGCAGCGTTCTGTATCTCATCCACTTCGGAGCAAACTAGATCGTCCCTTTATCCTGTTGTCCTTACGCTAATTGGATGAAGCAGAACAGACTGGAATCTAATAAATCTTCTAAATGGATCTGACTGCTGTGAAATAGCAATAGTGTGCTCTGAGTGCATTTTAGAAAGACAAAAATGCACTGGAGAAGATCTGGACTACTACCTATGTGCTCTGAAGACTATTTTCTTGAGCTCACAGATCAGAACATATAGGTATTTTTGCCTCTTCTTTAAGCCAGTGAGGGCTGATAGTGTCATGGAAAATAGGAGCCTCTTTGTTCAAGTACTTTTTTATGTCGAGAGCTGGCTCCAGCTGATTTACTCCCTCTGCTCCTCTTTTATTACCACCAAGGCAAAGAAAGGTGCTTTTTCATCAGCAGTTTTTCTTTGCTCTTGTTTCATTACAGATTTAATCTGCAGCCACGGTAATGCTGAAATGTCTTGCTAATGAGACCTATTATGTGTAAATATGTCATCTACATTCTGTACTATCATGTCTTTTCTACCAAAGATTCTCAAAGAGAAGATACAAGTTGCACATGTAGAATCAGTTGGGTTTTGTTCATTACAACTCTTCATTCTATCTCAAATCTGCTTGCTTCAGGAATGCCTTCTGGAATGCCTCGCATCAAGCAATTCTTGCTACGTTTGGGATTGTTCATAGTCAATATTTATTTGTTTAATGAAAGGGAAACTTAGGTCCAAGATGTCTTGTTTGTTACATGTGTCACTGTACAGTAGTATTAGCCTCCAGTTTTCATTCTTTGCTATTTTACATTGCCATCGTGTCATGGATGTTTTACAATTTTCTGTATGCCAAAGTTATTTATCTCTACCTTTGCAATAACTGTTTGTGTGTATCATTGTACTGAACATCAAAAATAAATGCTTCCATTTTTAATTGGAGGTACAGTACTTAAGCTCAGCAGAGAAGATATAGATGATCCAAAACTATTGCAAACATTTTCCAAAGCAAAAACACCCAATGATGGATATGTGCTTCAAGACATCAATGACAGAAATGATGGTTGTATTTGGAAAAGAAATACTATTGTTTCTAGCATGCTATTAGTGGAAGTTATGTGAGATAAACTCTGAACATTGGTAAATAAAGAAGGTTGAGGGGTTCTCTGTGAAACTAAGGTGGAACGTATTCCTCTGTGGGAGAGCATAACATGATCATATGCATGTTGCATTGAATTATAAATCTGATTTTCTACAAACACAAAAACAGTGAATATCGTAACAGTAACACATTTGCTCTTTATAGCCTAATGTAGTTTACAGGTACTTCATAGAAAATCCACAACAATGCCTCGAAGGTGCTGAATTTAAGAAATCTGAGCATATCTGTGATTGAGGAATTGCCTCCACGCAACATGATGATGGCTGAGCTGGCAGCTACCAACGGCTAAACAACGGCAACAGTGCTAAGAGAGCAAACAGTAATTGGGGGGGAACCAGATTAAACACTAGTGTAAGGGATTACAATTTCCCAAACAGTAATTACATCACAGTATTTACGCTAAGTAATGTTGCTGCGCAAAGAACACAACTTGTTTCTTTATGATAGGTAAGCTGTTATGATCACATGAACTTGCGGCTAGTAAGTATGCATCCTCGCATCACATCGTAAACTCACTTTGAGCTTTTAGGTGAATATCGCCTCGGGCGCATGCTTCACTATGCCCTGGGGGAGAGGAAAAGACTGGTGAGGTTCTACGAGGATGCATAAGATTGCGTTGCCCCCAAGGTTTAAAATTTTGCACCCTAACTTGAAATTGTAATATTAATAGCCAAGTGTTAGGTAGTAGGTGTACGGAGTGTGTGGACATCTCCATGCGCAACTTCTATTTTGGTTCATGTAAGTGCAGCAGCACAACATGCAAAACGACTTGGTGCATATTGATCGGCGGTGTGTCACCAGCCACCAGGTACATTTTTTAAAATGGTATCATCTGCATAGAAATATATCAAAAATGTATGATGTTTCCAATTCAGCGTATCCCACTTAATTAATTATCCAGGTTTGTTCTGATGGTGATATGACTCTTCAATGCTTTAGTTGTATACTATGATCTCAACAAAGGGGCAAGTGCCAATCTTCAACCACTTGACTCTGATTTTGCCTCATCGCATACAGTCACAGATTAATGTAAGCCTTCAGCTCATCTATCACAATGAGCTAAAAAATAACCACCAGGAAGTGTTTTTAAAAAAATCAGGAAACCTTTAGATTGCCAAAGTGTTTTTTCAGTGTGTTGGTGAAGAAGTTGAGACTTGGCACACAAAGTTATCTATTTATGCATGAATGGGTAAACCTGTAAGTTAAAGTTTGTGTGTGAAGATACAATATTCTGAGATAATTACTCCACTTGCTATTATTGCCTGATATTAAAAGTAATAAAAACCTAAAGAGGCAGCACCTCCCCATTAAACCATATATATATATATACACAGTGTATATAAGCTCCTTATCAGACACTGACCAGCGTTGTTCCTTCTCCCCATCGGCCATCAGGTCGCCCAGGAGGAGGTTCTTATTTGTCCATCTCACGCTGCTGTCCTGGCCAATTATTCTGATCTAGTGTGCGCCCTGGCAGGCATGTGCGGTGACGCCAGATGCCACTGCATAAACCCACCGGCTCCCAGTTCCCAGTGTGGTTTTTGTAATATTAAACAGACTGCCTTCCTCAGTGGGTGCAGTGTTTCTTTTCAGAGGAAACCTCACTGCTCTGGCACAAGATGTGACACAGCATGGGAAGTTTGTCTCGTTCATAGTGTGCTTGTGTATGTGTGAGTGTGAGTGTGTGTGTGTAGGTGTGTGCGTGCACAACTCCAATCCTCCACCCCCCACCCCCTGCTCATTGCCTCCTCTGTGAAACCAAGGCAGCCTCAGTCAGACTAAACCACAGCATCATGGTGCAATTTAAATGTCTTTACTTAACACAAGAAACTAGATTTTAATTAATTTAGTCTCTGAGGAAAAATAAACTCTTAACCTGCACCCAACATAGAAGTGTTGGTTAAGATGTGGGCTGAATAGACAACGAAAAGGCAGTGTGAATAGAAAGTCAAGCTTTTCTAACAAGAAATGCAACCTGCACTGTCACTGTGCAGTACATCTCACAGCCAACACACTACGCCAGTGGTTGTTCAGCACAGCAGATGTTGCCAATACAACAAAAAGCACAGAATCTCACTGGTTTGAAGTCTGTCAATGCTTTTGGAGTTTGACTCTTGCTCTGATCAAAGTCTGATGCACAATGACAGTCTTTTTCTGCCTCCTCTTCGCATGAATCATCTCTACAACAGGCGCAACACACTCAGCTCCGACATCTCCTCCTACAAAGACTCAAATCACAAGGCTACCCTCTAATAAATTACAGGTTTCACCTTTCCTCTGCATATCCAACTAGCCAGAAAGACAGAGCCTTCTACACCTCTATACACATCAGTTGACACAATAAATCCAAACTCAACACAAGGCTTCATAGGTGTAAGAGTTGTCCCTGACATTTCTCTTTCAATGAAAGATGTTGAAGTTTCCTTACAGACATGAACAATATATGATTTAAACTGAACACAGTATTCCAGTGTGTGCTCAAAAAACATGTATACACTACATTTGGGAGTGTGACAAAATTAAGAAATTCTGGGGGAGGTGATCAATAAACTCATGAACATTTTTTCCGTGAATGTTCCAGTAAACTCGAATATGATATTGCTACAACAGATCCAACAGATCTCAATTTGGAAATCAAATAATATGCATTTATTAGTTTTGCTGTATTGCAAAATGAATGATAGATATAGAAAAGTGATGCACAGATCAAGAATATAAGAATATTATTTCAAGAATAAATCATTTTGCTAAAAAGAAAGTTGGAAAGGAGGCTGTGACGGTATTCCATCACATACAGTTGTTGTCATAAGACTAGTCAGTGATTTCTGATAGGGAACTTGCAAATGGACGTAGGAGGGCCATCCCCTTTAGATTCAAGTTTGCTCACTTGCTTTTTTTCTGCTTGTTTTGCAGAATATCGAGAATAAACTCCATCTGTCATACTTGTCTATTCCCAAGAGTTAAAAAACCATTCTGGCCTTGTCTCAAATCTCAGCCGCCAGAACTTTATGGTCTTGCAGTTTCCACTTATCTCTGTCATTTCCCATCACTGCAAACTGTTCCTAGACTCTGTTGCTAAATATGCGTTATGCACTACCTCCAAAAATATGAATCTAAATTTACCTTCAAAGAAAACTGACATTTCAATTCACACTCTAACAATCGAGGGATATTGTGACATTTGTATGTCTTTGTATCTAATCTCCAAGTGTTTTCCCTGAAGTGACTTGGAAGTGCTGTTAGCATGCCCCCAATACAACCATGGGTCACAGCTTGCTGCAAGTGCATAGTTAGCTGTGCCTGTATGTAGAATGCTAATATACTAGACATTTTAAGATCAATAAAGCACGGGTAAAGAAACTTTTCTTTCCACAGACAAAACATAATATCTCTATAATGCAAGTTCAAAACTTTACGCACCGCTCGCTTTACTACGTCACTTGCTCTGACCGAATGCAAAAACGTCCATATTCAAGACATCCATGGTTTGCATAAATGTACAAAGCCAACATTTTTCCAGGCAACTGGGCTGCATCTATGCCTGATAAAAAGTAGAAGTGATCTAGAAAATGATTTGTTACACTCCCGTCCTATTTTCCTACAAGTTACATTGTTGCATCTACAAGAGGGAAATCTTGGAAGATTCACTACAGCCTTTACAGAGCCTTCACATTTGCAACCATCCATCTGCTGTACCAGGCAAATGATTATAAATTTCGACATGCGGTCTGGGAATCGATCGCAACTTGAGGTTATTTATAACAGTGCTGGGTCTTGGAGCACTGGCTGATGGGGAAAATATAACAGCTCCATGGAGATGACATCTCCAGCATCCCTAATTGGTTCACAGTATATGGAGGGAAAGGCCAAATTGACGAGTGCATGTTATGTTTTGATAATTATAGGATGCTGCAGTAGCAGTTTTCGGGGAAGCGGCTATTGTTGCTGGGAATGTAAGGTCCTTGACTTTAGTGTAGTATAAATCCTGGGTCAGGAAATCATTTACGCAGCCCAACAGAGGAGAGCTCCACGTTAAATATACTGTAGGTTGAATCATTTGACAGATGTCTCTCATTGCAGCCTTCATCTCCTCATTACGTCTAACGTTTAACCACTCCATGTTACCAAGATGAAAGGTTTTTACTCTGAACTCTATAATGCACTATACATTACACATCCTGCAATAAATCACATACGAAACTGTACAGTACACAGCAATTTTACCAAACAGAGAAACCACAGGCGAAGTAGAGCACTATACATGTATGTATTGAAACTACTAGAAGGTTCAACATTTAAATTCTATTGCAACAATCAACAATTTTTAAAAGGAAAGTCATCAGGTGTAAATTCTATTGACTGAATGACTTGATTGAAGTTGTCCCCTCCCCTGACTTAAATCGCTCAGCAAATGCCATCAGACTGAGACTTTATCCCCGAGCACATCTGGGCCAGTGATAGTGTGTGAGCTGCTTTCACGTCATAGCATATCTCCTACAATCCACGCACACAACATGGTGGCAGTGTTGTAGATTGCCGAGGGAACAGGACTGATGAGCTCTGACAAGCCTCTCACAGCTGACGTTATTAGTCACAGACGTCTGACCCCGCCGACGGCCATAAGGGAAATGCATCTTTAATAGAAAGCGAGGTCAAAAGTCACGGACTCCTGTTTCATCCAGTTAATTGGCAGTGTGTTTTGCTGACCCTGGAGGAACACTTTGTGGGTCTCTGATGATGAATTCAAACGAAGGGGAATACAGCTCGTTCTTTTTTTAGTCTTCGGCTTGCTATTTTAATATTCTGAAGGGCAGAAATAAAAGCATTCAATAAAATTCCAGGGAATGAAAGAAATGTGGCTGTTTTTTGGAGCAAAACTTAAGATGCTTGATCTCCAAACCTGAGCATTCAAGCAGAATGTATTAGGATAAACACAGATTCTCCTATTCAGCAATCGTTGTGTCCTCAGTAGGCTTTGCAACCTAATGGGAAAGGGTTTGGGCATGGTTAAGTAAGTATGAATCACTGACATTGAAGTAGAAAGCTTAACACATGGTATTTAAGGTGAAGTTGTCATCAACTATGCACAAGCCACAGCAGACATTTTTAGATGCCATGGCAGATAAAGCACATGTGTAATTAATAACATCATTATGGCTGCCAGTGCCTGGGCCCAAGTTATGTGCATGCTGGACCATTGACATGGCTTACTGGGAAAACAGGCATTGTTAATGGTATTGATTACACCTTTGATTTGTCTGATAAGTCAAACCTTCTTCTGTGGAAAAAAAGTCCATACAGCTACCCTCATATTCAAAAATTGAGCAATACAGTTGCACTAATTTTGTTAAATGTTAAAATACACAGTTTTCATCAGCCTGAATTTACGGGCCTGCAAAAGAGAAGTTACCTTATCAGATAAGAGTTCTTCACTGATTACTCTTTTGGAATTGGACATGGCAGGTGACTGATATGTTGTTGACACATAGGACACACATGTGTGCTCCACATGGCCTGAGGTGGCAGAGGTCACATGATGTGAGGGAGGTCTCCAGGGGCCTGTGGGTAATCACTCACTTGGAGCTCCCTGTGAATGCCAGGGGACCTGGATCCCAACAATCCTGTGACACTGACAGATATCAGAGTGGATTCTCCCCTGACACTGGTAAATAAGACTTGTACCACTAAATAACATCAGCCACTGAATTTAGTAATATCCATGAAGTAAAAGACATTGAATACCCTTTTTTCTATTAAACACACACATTATTATTTTTATAGTGAACCTCCTTAAATTTGAATTTTAAAGTTATTTAGTTATAGCTAAAGCTATCCACAACCTCTCCAAAACGGCTGAAATGTGGTTTTCAATATTTTTAAATAGTAATGTTTGTTGTTGTTGTTGTTGTTATTTGTGTTGTTTTACAGATAATATCTTGGAGTTAATGGCAAAAATATTCATACTAACAACCACAAAAGGCAGTGGGAATGAGGAGGGGAGGACTTCCGTCCACTGAAATCTTGTGATTACTGAAATGCAGATTTAGATTAATTATTACAATAGACTTTGCATATTGATAAAGGTAATAGACGGTTCTTATTGTGTAAAATTAGACTCAGGCTCTGGTGCTGAGCACATGCATTTACTGGTATGGCTGTCAGGCACACATTAATGGAATCAGCACAAGTTTCTTATTATGTTCTTGGGAATATTTTTGTATATATGTTCTCTGCTTTAGTTCACGCCACAACTGAATTATCCCATTATACAAGTAGTGTATATATACATTTATTTTCTTTTTTGATGTCCAGTCATTTTCAACCTGTTTTCACCCTAAATTAAAAAGTCATAACACAAATCTCACTTTGTGTGATTCAGCTGCCATCGTACCAAGGTTTGACCTGGCAAAGATGTACCCTGTTGACAAGCATAATACATTGAGTCTGTTGTTCATATTTAGATATCCGCGCTTCCGTCCCAATAACAAAAAAAATGTATGCCTTGTAATTTAATCCAACAAGTTTCCTTTATAGAGTTAGTTCACAAAAATAAAACCACGAGTTTCATATAGTCGTTCTGCTCCAACAGTGTCACGTCTTTTTAAGGTATAGCCACGGTGACTGCTTCCTTTACTCAGCTAGTCAGGACATGAGCACTGACTGCTTCTCCGTGTTGGCTTTTACATCTGAGTATTAGCTAAACACAAGGGCTCTCTGTCACACGCCAGACATAGATGGATGGTTTTTAATGCCACTTTATGTTTCTTTCTGAGGGTGAAAGGGTGACATGGTAGCATGTGTAAACAAGACTTTTCCAGGTCGTGTTGTTTTAGAGATGTGTAAGAGTATCTTTAGCTGCATTGCATGGGGGACTTCTTGATTTTGATCATGAAAACAGATATTAGGGGAAAGGACATAATTAAGAAATATAGGCACAATAACATATTTTTTTAAACGGATATAACAAAGCATTAGTAGAACTAATCTTCACTGTTGTCTACAAAGTTCTTGAAAGTGAGAAAATGCCCTGAAGTTTTGCATAACAATGATTACATAAAAAGATGACATACAAAGTTAAATTAGGAGGAACTGTTTCTAATTGCAGCATATCATAATATAAGTACAATTTTTAGTTTTAGATGTAATAAGAACCCTTTGTCCCTGAAAATGTTGGGTTTTTCTTTTCCGATTATTTGTAACAGTTTTCCTTTATTTGTAAGCAATACATTCATTCTGCAAAAGAGAAGCAACAATTAGTTGCATAATCGATTAGTCGACCGATTAATCTGCAACTATCTTGACATATCGACCAATAGTTAAAGCAATTATTCGTGCAAAAATGGCAGAGAATGCTGTTTACAGTCATCCAAATGTGGAGATGTCCTGCTTTTCTTTATTTTATATCCAAGTAAACTGAATATCTTTGAGTGTTGGACTGACAAAACAAGACATTTAAAGACATAAACTTGGGCTTTGAGAAACTGGCGTGGACATTTTGTTGTAAAAGAAACAGGATTTGAAGGATTGAGTTTAAAGTTTGCTTTGCATTTCAGGAGCTGAGCGTTAGATCATGGATCAAGCGTGGAAGGCACTGGAGACCATAACTGAATTGTTTTCTTTTCTACATGCCTGGACTTGCCCCATTGCCTCACTTTTAGTCACACACAGAAATGGGCCGAGTCAAATGGTTTACGCATCCTGTTTTCTTTTTTCGACACTGTTTGAAATGAGGGTCACAGACCACATGTGAGGCACAACAGAGGTCCCAGTCAGCAGTCCTCTAAATGTCCCATTCATGGCCAGGCACTGCTGAGCCAGTTCTTAAAAATCTACCCGACTGATGTGGTCACTAGGAAAAAAAACACAACGGACGGGGTCAGTTTACACTCCGTCCGGTAGCGAAGGTGTACAAATTTAGGAAACCAGCATTTGGCTGCTGGTGACATGGGGCGTCTTCTTTCCTGCAGACTTTCCAGTCATTCAGCTTCTGGAAAATCTCAACACAATTATACGAGGTAGCGGTGAACACCCAACATCGGTGCTGATAGCGTCAGCGCAGCACTAATCTGAAGCAAATGCTTGTCTCTGCTTAAATCAGTCGAGCACACTGTACAATCTAGAAATTAAAGGCAGACCTTAAATATTGAGTTTTATTTAATGAGACACACACACACCGAAGGAGAGCTCTGCTGCTTATCTGTGTTTCCTCTCTCTGTTAACAATGTGGACAAGTATTTCAAATTAAGTCCTGAGTGAAGCTAAAATAAACTCTCCCATCACATAACCTTATAAACATAGACCGGCCAGTGTCCTTTTAAGGAAGAAAGAACACTGTTTGAACGTACCACCATTTCTGAAACATAATGGTGGGCAACATGTACTTTGAAGGGAGACCAAATACAACATTAGATGCCAAGTGTTTTGTTCTCCTGCCAATCTCTTAAACTAACTCAGCCTCTTTCGGGTTTTTACATTTTTAAACTCAGTACTACCACCACTTATTTCTTCTTGCTTGCTTACATTTTCCCTGTTCAGATCATGTTCTCCAGTAGCATTTTCATCCACAAATGCCCAATCTGGTCCCGAGGGGTGCTCTTGACTTTGATGCCCAGCTGTGTTCCTCTAAGCAGTTGTCAGGGGAGACGAACTTGTTACGTATCTTCAGCTGTGATCATTTGAAGGTTGTGAGGAGTCTGTAGAGTGAACTCATTTACCTCACTCTCTTCATTCATGTTCCTATTTAAAGCAAAGTCAATCGTTTTAGTTGTTCTTTGACTGATATCTAAATTTGTGTAGATGGTTTGTTGTTATTATCACCGGAGGAGAGTATGTGCTCGGTAGTGTGTGTGTGTGTGTGTGTGCATGCATGCTTGTGCATCTCTGTGTCTGTCTGTTTGTTTGTACACTGCTAATCTCATATACTGCTGGACCTATCAGCCTAATATTTTTATGCTCATTGAAGGGTTAGACAATTGTTGTTTGCATTCATTCAGTGAAACATTACAGCAGTGGTCGTTGCAGACACACCTGGCAGAGATCTGCTCTCTACTGAGTGCACTTTTCTAGTTTTTTACTGGTTTATCCTTTGACCCATCATGCAAAAGGTGGGTCAATGGTAACAATTTTCAAAGTCATACCAAAGTGCCATGATGTGTGTACCATATCATGACACACCGTGCCAGATTGCAGATACTGACCTTATTTGACACACTGTTAATTGGCTATGATGTAACACACATTAATACAAATCATTACAAAATGCAGTGTTTCTGCAATCAGCTGCATCCATTTAGTCACATTTAGCAGGTTAAACGTGAATGTATATTGCTGATTTATGCCCTCCAGTAGATTTTTACGGAGAAATATTGAGCGGTGACTGATTACCATTTTAATGGGTAAATATGAGTCCATGCCGTTACGACTGTATGCTCCGGAGGCCAAAAAAGGCTACCTTGAAATGGAAGCTGCTATGATCGATTATCAAGCTGTTAGATGCAGACTGTGGAAGATCCAGTCCCTGAACTGGGACACAGCTATTGTCTAAGTGAACACTTTTTCCTTCAAATGCAACAGAGGCTTCTCGGTGTTTGCTATTGTTCTAAGTAAACCACTCCCTCAAAATGGGTGTTGAAAACCCACCAGGTTCCAAATTGCTCCCCAGCTCTCTGGATATGCTGTCATCTGAACATTAAGGCTGCACAAAAGAATTCATCAACTGAAATTGATAGTCAAATTGATAATTGCAATCTGAAAATCAAAAGATGCTGTAACTTAGTTTAACAGGGGAAATATATGACAGTCCTTTGCTACGTTTTCAAGCTGCTTTCAGTAGAAATTCAGAGTAAGAATCTCTTGCCTCTTCAAGTTTCTCCGGAAACTTTTATAAATGCTGAAATAAAATGAAATCCAAAACTGAGTTACTGCAAATCATATTGCAATTATTTAAACAATTGCATCATCTTTTTGTCAGTAAGTGGTGCAGCTGTGGTAATTATCCAGTTGATAATTACAGTAGGTTGATGACATCTTGTGTTGCTGGTCATCTTACATTTTCCAAAATAGACATTTGTCGCAACCTGTTGTGAAATTTGCAATCAGGGTTTCAATATGTGTTGTAAAGAGTAACCTTTGATGTCAGATGACAAAAAATGCAGCCCTTAGTACAAAACTGTTCCTTGGTTCTCCAGTTCTCTTCTGTCTATCTATCTGGCATTTAGTGTGCTGCATGGGTTTTATACTCGATCAACTTCTGTGGTTTTCCTAATAAAAATGTCTTTGAAGTCAGACTCAGATAAGATCAAACATTCGTATATAAAACTGTAACAGAATTATTAAACACAGAATGTATTAAAAAAAAAGTGTTGCACCCGCTCTTTGTCTGTAAAGGGATCAAAGCCTTCTGACTCCCTCAGGTATTGGCTTGAAGCGGTTAAAGTAGCATGATGGGACTTGTGCATCAGTGATATACCGCTTTTTATTTTTCTGACAAAAGTCACACATCTTGAACAAGTCAACTTTTTACAAACGGAAAGAGTTTGTCAGTAATGGCAGTGAAAGTATTCAACAAGTTTGAAGAGCTTGAGGTTAATGAATGCCACTCTAAACAAACTAGCAATCTGTTCATGTACACTTTGGTGCTTTTGTTCCTGTAGCAACACAACTTTTTCTGTGTGCTGAGCGACCCACCAATCCACAGAGACATTCAACAAGGGATCAACATTGTCATAAAGCTCTGGATAATGGCATGGTATATTTTAAAAAACGTGGATTTTCTAGCAACAGAAGTCTGTATTTACTTTTTTCCAGTGGCAGAGTTGTTGAATAGATTCTTAATAGTGGTCCTTTGGCATTGGCAAATCCTTTAAACAGAGTATTGGCCTTCTGTAATTTATATTGACTGTTCAAAGAACAAGCACTGACTTCACTTTACATATAACTATAGTTTTTTTTTTCCCAGCTTGCACAGTGTACATGCACAGCACTACATGAAGTTGACAGGGCGTAGAGACTGTTTTCATCTGAAAGTACAGTGTGCCAAGTAACTGCAGCTTAAATGAGGCTGTTTTTATTGGCTCCTTGCTGCTTGGCTCATGGAGAGTTTGGAGCAGGCATAGCCAGCAGTGTCTTAAATAGCTTGTGAGGTCCTGACTTTGCTTTATTCACGAGAGTGAGCGAGTCGCTTTGTGATTATTTTAACCGCGAAACAATTATTTACATTCCATCTAATTGATAAAAGCTTCACCTCCACATGTGTTTGGGGTTTTTACAACACTTAATGATGCATGAGGTGCTACTAGCTCATACCACTGAAACCTCGTAACAGTTCTACGGAATATTACTGTGGCAAATGTGTTGGGACTTGAGACCCTGGCTCAGCTACCTCATTTACAACTAAATGCATCTGTGGTAGGAGCCTGTATTTAATGAGAAAATAACGTCAGGGCAGTGTAAGTCAGATGCTGTTGCTTTATGTGTAAAGGATGTGAGCGGTGCATTTACCATGCAGCATCCCACGCCTTACGACAAAGAAAGACTTATTGAAAAGCCCCCTGTAGACAGTTCAAATGTGACGTTGCACAAAGGCAAAGAACATCAGATATTTTCGCCTTGTCCTGCATGACACCTTAGTTTATCTATGTGATTATCTGGGTGAAGGTTAATGAGGTCTCTGTACACTTTGTGAATGTCTTAGATACAGTAAGACCAACGCAATACCGGTGCTTATTGCATTTTACAGTATGCTCTTTTGACAATGTGAGGTTTGCATCGCAAAACATATGACTTGTATCCTGATCTTGACTTGTTTTAACCTTAAAACTGTCACCATCACTATTATAGAAGTGTTCAAGAGACCATGGCACATACAAGTTAATAGGTTTATTTTAAGTTACCAAGATGGAAGAAAAGACATAAAAAAATAAAATACAAAATAAGAATAAATGATACATTTTTACTAATATACGAATGTAGATTATAATTCTAGGAAACAAGACATAACAGTGTTAAACAATTTTCAATATTACATGGAGCTCACAAGCTATTACTGTTATACATTTTGGTGTAATGTAATACATGGTGCAACGATAATGTAATTCATTTATAGTAACTGTGTTAGGACTGAAATGTAAATGCCTGGCACACAAAAGCTGAGGAAACATCCCAGCCAAACCACATATTTCCTAAATGACTTTAAAAATTGTGTTTTAGGATATGGATAGAAATGCTTTATAACTTGTTTTCTCATAAATGTCAAACATCTGCTGATATAAGCGTCTGTCTTGAAATATAACCGAATCCAGCCTCAATAACAGAATTGTTAAATTCATAAGAGAAAAGTTCACCCTGAGGGAACGCTTATTCTAGCCAAATGTTTTTTTCATGAAGATATCATGAATTAACTGTTAGATCTGTACAGTATTATCAAAAGTCTAAAAACAGTGTCATATATTATCAGTGGGTAAAGGAAAAATACACTTAAAATGGTGTAATATAATCATACATTTTTAGTAGAATAACTATCAGACACTGCAAACTCTCAGGAAGGGGCTGTAGGGAAATCTGCTGCATACAGAGCAATTGAAAAGAATCAAGACTACCACATCCTTATTCAATAACAGACCTCAGATTTTGTCTGAATACGTCATTGTGCTCCACTGTTTGGATATGGGTCCAATAATTTGCAACTGTCAATCCCACCATTTAGTAAGATAAGTTGCTTTCATAGGTTTTGACCATACTACTTGAAGCTGATTTAACTCAAAATGTGGATGATTTCAAAGAAAGCCACTGAAATGTTGAAAATGGTGTCCCACAAGGATCTACAGTATATTAGGTCTCCTGCCACTCTATAGATAACTTGATCTTGTGGTCATGTCAAACAAATTGATAGGAAACTTTAAATTGTATTCTTGCAAGAGAGCAGAGCTGGTTTTATTTATTTTTTTACAGAGATATCCTATACCATAAATGCTCATGCTGCTGCCTTAGATAACTGGATTAGTATCAGGATCACTATTGCACTCACAGTTGTCAAGTCTGAAAATATCTGATGGTCATCACCAACATTGAGAAAACTCAAGTATACTTGTGTTGCAAACGACAACAGTGAATTACTAATAGATACACCTAGATACTAACACTTGTAGTTATTTTCTCATGACTGGAGCTGTATGTTATTATTTGGTATCAAATTTGTACATCGGCCTGTGTGGAGATTTAATGAGACTTCCTGGATAAATAAAACAACCATTACAACCTGAAGCAGGAGGAAAAACAACAACCACCAACACAAAAATAAACCAATACATATCTAGTGCAGACAGACAATCAACACTGTCCTCTTCAAGAAGGCCTGATTTCAGTGTCCAACAGGGAGAAAGAAGGTGACGTCAATTCTTAGATCACGATGCTCCAAGACATTGATTATGAGACCATTCTTTGCCACCTGGGGAATAGAAGTTTGTTGCAAGTAATGGTTTCCTAAGATAACCTAATAAAAGAGAGTGTGATCATCCCGATGGAAGCGCCAGCGCTGTGTTTGAACAGTCAAATGGAACAGAGACAGACCACAGTCACTTGCTGGGGGACCAGTCTTTTTGATCCATCACTCAGGTCAGTCGGGCAGATCTTTGTGGAGACAAAAAAAAATGGCAGTACCACATTACTCTTGGTCGCTCTATTTCGTAAGTATAAGCAACATTTAAACAATAATTTATAAGGTAGATGGAGGCTGATGTACAGTATGTGTTTATTGACGTATATTGTATGACAATATCGTAAAAAACAGCTGTAAAAATATGAAAAAATGTCTTCATAGAAGAAGTTATAAAACTGTACATTAATAAACACTTAAACATGTTCTTATAGCTGTGCACACACATTATACGGTGTCATAAACCATTTTTTTAATGTTTCTATAAATGCTAGGGGGACTTAAAGTAAAGTGTATACCCACATACACATGCTTACTCATACTTGTTTTGTATTTGGCAACACTACAATGTTAGCATTCATCTAATCCTAAATTAATCTGAGTGAGAGTCTGTGAGTCATATGTGTAAATCTGATTAAAAACCTTGAAATTATAATTGCAGTTTGATTGTACGGTGACGCCCACAATGGTTATAGATTATATTTTGTTTTAGCTAACAACAATTGGGGTGATGTTGCACCTGTAGTAGATCTACTGTTGTTTGGTTGATCATTTAACTATTTTGCTATGAAGAGGGAAACTACAGACAAATGATAGAGCAGAGTTGATATAAAAATGAACTCTGTGGGAGGAAGCATGTAGGCATTGGTGGACTGCCACTGCTGGCACCAACTCAGAGTGTTTCCACTGGAGATGCCAAATAAAAGCTGTGCCAAGAGGGAGATGGATCAACGCGACGGACCGTGGTATCCCTGTCTCTGATCACAGAAGGTATGCTCTGCAGGGGAACCTGGGGAAATCCGGAGGTGGGAACGGTTTCTGATTTGCTCTCTGAGCAGACCTTCGACTCGCCCGTGCATCAAACCTCTGCGGTGCGTTTTCATTTCGATCAAAGGGCCCAACCCCAATTCCAAGCATGCAAACACAGTGAAACATCTGCAGGAGAATCCATGATATTTCCCCTGAGGATTTTCCAAGTGGACATATTAAAACAAACTCCTCCATGCTAACGGCCCCACCCCTGACCACTGGTGCTCTGACCACTCTGTCCACATCTGTGCTGGTTTGAGAGGGAAATAATCGTGAGAAAATGAGCACAAAGATGTTGAGTCTGGTGTGTCCTTTTAGTTCATCCCATCTAGAATGCAGTAGATAAAATACTGCAGCTCATTGACGTATTTGGCAGGATGGGAAAAGTAATTTCTTCCAGTGAACATTACTGACATTTGTTTCTCATGCATATCAATTGGCATTTTTTACATACTTGAGGGATGATCTATGCTGCCATTTGTCAAAATATAAACCAGATATTCAAACCACAGAATCTGCAGACAAAACATCGGCAATGATCTCATCCTTCTGGCAGATTTAATCTCACTTATATTCAGAAAAATTAGATTATAAATCCCTTCTTCATCCACTTGACAAGCCCTCACACCTATAATTTCAATAGAAAAACGGTTTAAATGCAACAACAATGCTTGAAACACTCAGGAAAGACTTCCTTTATCAACAGAGTTCCTGTATGCAAACATCTCCAAACACAAATATGAGACTGAAAAAATTGTTGGGTGCACTGTGGTTGAAAATGGGTGATAAAGCCATCATACATGGAAGGATTTATGGTTCAAATGCTGACAGAAGTGAATAGGAAACCATTTAATCTCACTCACACACATACATAAATACAAACAAATGACAGATTTTGTGGATACAGTAGAAATGTGCAAATGGGTGCAAAACATTGCATGGTACAACTTATTTAAATGTTCACTGCTTAACAACACGCGACACCACAGAGTGACAACTCCTGTGACGGGACTCACGGGACGATACTAACAAGTCATGTAAATAAACATGACAAATCCACAAACCAGTGGATGACGTCACGGTGACGGCGTCCACTCCTGATTTACAGTCTGTGAGGTGACTGCATGAATGAGTGAAGGGATTAAAAGAGCGGTTAAGTCATAAGAAGAAAAGCCATAAAGAGTTGCCAACAATCATGGAAGCAAATCAAAATGAAGCACAGCAACAGGGACATTTGAATGCCAGTTTGGCAGAAAGGAAACGCTCTTGATAATTTAAGAGGAGCTGAGTTTGTATGTTTGAGACTGCGACTACACAACCGGTTGCTAGGCAACCACACTGCCAGCTCCTGGAAGTGAAGTCTCTTGAGTTAAACCTTCCTGCATGGCGGGTTTCATCAGTAAGCCTTCCAAACACAAGTCAGGTATTTTATTTAAACAACTTAGATGGTGTCATCCTGGATTTAGAAACGGTAATTAAGAAGAGACACACACACAGATACACACACACACAGACACATATACATATATATATATATATATATATATATATATATGTTACCGTGACTGTGTAGAAAGTCAATGAAAAGAAAAGAGTAGAAACAAAAACTGGAGGAAAACAACTGAATTAGATTTCCTGGTGAGATTTGAGATCACACGCCTGCATCACCCACGTCACCTGGAATCCCAAAATGCCATAAGAAGCAATTCCCTGTCTTTGCCGAATGAAAATGAGGTCAACATCCTGTCCTGTGTGTTATCAACCTACTACAAAGGGACAATTGACTCTGTATTAGTAACATTCCTGTGAGCTATACAGAAGCAGAAAATAACATTATAAACACTATTGCTGTAACTCCAAAGCTGTTGCTGCCTCATATGTGAGGCTAACACATAAAAACTGATTAACACTCTCCGGTCTAGGTATTAAATACTACTACTACTGTAAGTAGTTGGTTGTTGACCTATACTCTGATACAATGCAGGTCCACAGACATGCCCAACACATTCTCACTCACTGCTTGGTCGGTGGCCCTAAGCTTTAAACTATGACGCTCTAGGTACCCCTAGTGTCAGTTGTCACGTGGACGTGTCAATGGACACTCTTACCATGCGAAGAGTCTTTTCAAAATAAACTTCTGTCTTCACAGGAAGTTAGTTTAGGAAACTAAACCACTTTGTTGGTTTAGGAAAAGAGCGTGGTTGACATTAACTTGACTAACAACTGATGTGAGAAAATGTCAAAGTAAACTTTTAGTTTCACATTGGACATTAACAGCAGACTCCTGATTGAAAGTAGTTTGTTTGACCCATCCAACACCCCTCCTCCCCACTCGGTGTGGACTATCACACAATTTACACTACGTCAGTTGCTCTGAGCGTCTAATAATGCTAAAAAAGAGTAACTCGCTAACAACGTACGATTTTAAAACCCATCATTGTCTCTAAAAAGGTCTTAAGATAATCACATCAATGAATGTTTCCGCTAAGTTGCTAATTTCAGTAATTGAATAATTTCTGCTTCAGACATGACATTAGTTTTGAATGATTGGTTGAGGCCAGTTCCATGTCCGCTGAACAGCAACACATCTGCTGCACATATCTCTTTGCTTTAAATGACAGTTTGTCCGCGATTGTTCACCCACAACAGTCTATTTCAAAGTTTTTACTATGATAGACGACGCAGTACTTTTTCGTTTGATATGAGGCCATTGCTAAGAGATAATGACATCATGCTTCAAATATAGTTTACAATACGAGGTTGTTGTTGGGGTTTTTTTCTCTCCTGCACTTGGCTCTGACATTATATCGTGCCTGTGGGTGACTGTTAAGACCTGAAAAATCTGCCCATTAAAATGCCTAGACGAGATATTTTAGGCCTCGTTAAAGATCTGCTGTCTGTTCAGATGATGAATTCCACCCACACTTTCCTTTTCTTTTCCTCTTTCTCTCTTTGCAATCATGCTCTCTCTCAAAGGTTTCAATACAAAGGTGGTGCCGCTGAAGAGAACCAAACAGAGTTCTTTATGATTGTGATGTAACAGTATCTCCATCCTTTGTTTAAGAGTCTGTAGTCTCGTCGTCCTGCTTCTACTCTATCAGTTATTTATGTCTTCATTCCATCCATCAAACTCCCATTCATTTTCAATTTCAAATGACTAAATTAAAGTTGTAGACTGCATTTACATAGCATTTGATGAAGTGATAGTAAGTGATGATGTATTTCTAAATTAGTGAATCAAACCATATAATTCTAACATTCTTAATTCCCTATTATTGTAGAACCTCTGTGGTCACTACATTAGCGACCTTTTGGGAGTGATCATCTTTGTTTTTACTTCCAAATAAAATGGATTTGTAATGGTTATCGTGGTTAAATGTTGTGTAAACCTTGTGTTACTTGCCCCCGGCTGCCAGTGTCACAATGTTCCCAGATTACAGCGATACAATTGGTAAGTAAAATAACAAAGTAAGAACAAAGCCCAAGATGTAAAATATTGCTTTTCAACTAGCCAAACTAGCATTTAAGTAACTTGCCATACTATGATCATTCTCATGTTGAAATAGTCATTATCCTAATGCAATTGTAATTGAAAAATAGCTAAAACAATTAGGCTCACATATGGTTTCTTACAAATACTGACATAAAGAATATATGGCTATTTAAATTAAAACTTTCCTTCCAAGCTTTAAAAATAAACTGTCCCACAGGACAGTTTATTTTTAGCTGGAAGAACAGTTAGTGTTAGTATATAAAGGTCCTATATCGAGAAATATAAATCTTTAGATTTATAAGGTATTTCAATATATCATTTAAATTGGAGAAGAGGAAAGAAAAGTGTGACCATGCAGTAACAAGGTAAAATAGTGAGGGAAAGTATTATAAATGATATAATAAATTACAGACATTAAAATAAAAAATGGCAAATGGCTGTGGGAGAAAGACTAAGATGAAGTTCCTCCATCTGTGTTAGTGTCTGGACTCGCGCTGGGAATGCACCTGTGTGATATAAAGCCCATTATAGAGCCGTTACAAGGCCATTTCCACAGAGGGAAGACCACAAGTGGCCAATTAGATAATTAGAGCATCCTTTTTGTCCATGTCTTCTCCTCTGCTTCTCCTCTTTCTCTAGCTCAAAACAGGAATTCTTAAACTGGAACATGAAATCTGTAACCGTCTCCGATGTAGGCCCAGCTGGATACTCATGAAAAAATGAGGGTTAAGGGTAAGAAAAGGACTATGTCATTTGTCTTTGTCAACACACCACAGGACTTGTTTACTCTCTTAACCCAAGTCATTACTACTGCAGACTGTGGAGAATAATTATGTCTGAATGCATCTGGGTCCTGGACATTTGTGCTACTAAATTACTCTTAATTTCAAGCACAACCTCTCTGTTATTTACTTTAGTTTGTGTTGTTATCTTGAAGTAGGCTACTTTTTCTTTAAATATATGTTACAGTATGTTTACAGTATGTTTAGATTAAGGGCCGAAGGAGGAAATGACCTGGGTGTGGTGCTCAGGGTGGTGGTTGTCAGCCTGAGACATTTGGACTTCTTGTTCCATTTCTGCAAAAGTCAATTTTGATTACCTTTTAATAATGAATGTAGTAGTTTACACTTATCCATTGCAGAGTTGAGGGATTATTCTGCGTGGGTTTATTACTACGAGGGAGGCCTTTCACATTGTCACATTATTTTCACACTAACATATGATACAGTATTAGTAGTCCAGTGTCCATGTGAGGCATGGCCGTAAGGAGCAGGGGCCCGTTTGGAGCGAGCCAATTGCCTGTCCCCAAGGAGGTGTAGCTTGGAGCATTGTCGAGAATTGCCCATGCTCTTATAGTCTCCGGGGAGGTGAAGAAGAGTTTGGTTGTAACGATAGTTTATCCGGCATCTTGCAGCAGAAGTGAACTGCAGTCAATGAGCTGCGGCCTCATGGTCGGCCGCTGTCGACCACATGCTTAACTCGGTCTGCAGAACCTTGAAGCCCCGCCCTCTGCTGCACAGAGCGCTGCTCGCTTGTTTATTCAAAGTTTATTAATATTAAACATGTTGCATGTCCAAATTGCAACCAATTTGACGCGGCACTCTCTTCGGTCCCCAGCAATACACCCGCCATATGTGAAGTAGATTAGATGAACGGTTCTTAATACACATACACCCATACAGACAAAGATACTTTGCTTTATAGTTTGATACAAAATAGTGATTATAGCCAATTCAAGGTAACACAATGCACCATTAAATACATTTAAAAAATGGTTGTAGATAAGCTGCAAGCAAACTTAAGGACTCTTAAAACATAATGCAAATTATTATTGCTGAAACAATGGACAGAGAGAGACGTTACTGCCAAAGCAATGCTGCTCACTGAAACAGACCAATTAAAACTCACACTGACACTGAGCACAGTGGGAGGAGGTGTATCAAAGAATAACAGAAGATGAGACTTGTTTTCCCTCGTCTTCCCTTCCCTTCTGGGCCCCGTGACACTCGGTGATAAATAATACAGCTCAAATGCAGCCTGAGGAAGCAACCGCTCCCCTAAAATCAAGGCCTCAGATCAAAGGATTAGCTGTGGAAATTTGTGCACCAGGCAAAGTAATGACCGTGTGCTTCGGCTGTGTGTCCGTGTGGGTGTGTGATTATCTCAGAACTGTGTATGTGTGAGCGAGAGACACACACACAGATAGAATTAAAATGGCAAATGGTCGGAGTACCTGTCGCACTGATTGAGTCACGACCGATTTCATTGTGAGTGTGACCTGCAATCATATTTCCTTTAAACGATGCAGGATGATAATATGCATGCATGACTGTTATCTGCGTGCTAGGAGGCAGGAGTTTGTGTGACGCATGTGGTGGTAGTGGTGGAGAGGTCTGTTAAGGGATTATTACCATAACCCTGGAAACCTTTACCCTTTTTTTTTTCAATGTATTTTTTTGGGTACGGACACTTCCATTAGAAATGGATTACGGTAATGTTTTTTTTTATATATATATATATACACAATTCTTTGATTGATGCAATTTGGTGGTTTGTTTTTCAGCTTGGTTTGTCTCTTTTATGTGATTTATTTTATGTTTTTATGTTCTTTTTAACTTTTGGCTGTTTTGTTTTTTAAGTCTTTCTGATATCAACTCAGATACTTCGTGGACTGTGAGGAAAACAAGTTTTCTAACCATATTGCGATAATATACATACAGTATATGAAGTTATATGTGTTTCTTGCTGTTAAATCAAGATGGCATTTAAAACTAAACATGAAAAAATTCCATTTGCCTCGTTTTACTTTGAGCTGCGTAGACATACACTGGCTTTCCATCCTTTTCTCAAGTTGGAGGCTAAGGGTATGTTTTCATCTTACATGACAGGAGGAGACCACTGGAAGAAGACAGAAACAGCAGGGCTGACAGGTTACCTGCAACGCCTGACTTTCCCACTGACCATTAACACCTTGTCGGAATAATGCAGTTTTTGGACTTAGGTTTTCAACTTTAGTTGGACTTTTCTAACCTTACAGGTTTCAGGCCTTAGGTGGGCTTACAAAGGTTTCAGGCTGCAAGGAGTCATCATTGTTGTAAACAGACAGATAGGATGGAAGGAAAAATGTATGAGGATATCATCGGGTAGCAGGTTTCCAGCTGGTGACTCATGTGGTTTTAAAGGACATCTGAAGTCTGTGATGTCTGGCAACTAGAGAGTGAACAACAACATTTCTCTGTAGAAAGGCACTTATGGATTGTGCCCCGATCACACACATACTTTCTTGTTATTAATAATGAATTATCAAGGGCTGAGGATTGAAACATCAGCTAATTCAAAATGTCAGCCAAACTGAATTGGAGTTGGAGTTGAGAAAAAGTGCCAGGAAATATGCACTGGAACATTCCTTTTGTAGAGTTTGCTTCAAAAGAACTACTTCACAAACATGAAGTGATGATCCAGAGCACTGTGCATGCTGATAACTGTGGAAAACATCAAATATGCACGTATCGATACCAAGTGCAACATCACTCCCTGTTTTGAGAACTGGTTCGATTGAGTGTCGATTGGGAAGGTTCACGTCTTCAAACGGAGTGCCTAGTGGTCTACAAATTGCTCCAAACCAATGACCTGAGCTCCTGCAACTGTACAGAAAAAAAAGCGTTTTTGTTTTATCAAAATTATGAAACAGTTGAAAATTGTCAGTGAGTTAATTTTGACCAAAACTGCATGTAATAAAGACATGAATATGTGACTGCTCAGTGAATACCAAGACAGATTGATGTGCATGGCTGAACTCTGCAAATGAATCAATTTCAATTCTGATGAGTACAGTAAACAGAATTTGTCACAGAGATTTAAAAATCCACAAACAAGAAAGTTGAGTTTCTTGAACGCTTATTTCAAGTTGTGGGTTCTGGATTTTGCCCTGCATGTATAGTTTACTATAATATACTAAAGACAGCTGTTTGACTGACTGTAATGATACTGTGTTGCAGTACAATTAAGATATATTTAGTAACATCAAAATGCAGTATAAGTAGCTGTTACATGAGACATAGACATGGAGCAGCATGTGTGAACTTGTGTTGGTTTAATCACATACCTGTTGATGAGCCCCATGTAAGGCTTTTTCCAACCGTCTTTTTTATCTATTAGCCCTCTAAATCCGAAATGGCTTAAAACTGTCAGGACTGTAGTATTCAAATCTCCAAATCATTTCTACAGACTCATAGGAAATGTTCAATTAATCATTCAGTGTAATTTGGCAGGGGTTGATTTGTTTGGAATTACGAAACAGCGAGCTCTGCAAAGTTCACCGTAAGGCACGGTGTAATTACAAATGGCATTTTCACTCAAATCAAGAGGGAGGCATGTTCAGAATTTATGCTCGCAAGGGCTATCAAATCATTGATTGCATGTAATGTTTACAGTCTTTATAATTACAATACTTTTATTGCACAAGTATAACAGATATACTGGACTTTAACTTGGAAACACGAAGTGTTAAAACAAATATAAAGACATAACGTTAACTTTACTCAGTGTCACAAAGGGCAAGAAGAAGAATTTAAACAATGGAAATAGGACCCACTTTTTTCTTGGTGGAGTCAAAACATGAAAACGAAAACTAATATTTGAGCATGAAATTGCATTCTTCACCTTTGGGAACAAAATAAATTCAAGGACATAGTGTTGACGGTAAAGACACTGGGAAAATGAGTGAATGGACACTGGGAGCAGACTACTGGCCCCTCATCAAATTCAGACTTCAGTTCAAGGCTGTTTGGATCACTTATCGAGCTCTCCAAGGTCAGGCTCCTGTCTACCTTAGAGATCTACTGCAGCCTTACAGTATGTCACTAAGGTCCTCTGATCAGTGTTTGTGGGTTGTTCCTCGCTCTAGATTTAAAACTGTAGAAGACTGTGCTTTTTGAGGTTGTGGCTCCTAAACGTTGGAACTGTCTCCCTTCAGATTTTGGACATGTGTGGAGATTTAAAAAGCAGCTTCTTAAGTCTATATGTTATGGCTGTTGACAGGTTACGTATTGTGAATCCCTTTGTGATAAATAGATGTACTCATTAACTTACTTACAATATCAATTATTTGTGATTAGGCCAAAACTGGTCACAGATCATGGAGACCCAGTGACCCGATCACTGTTGGGTGTGATTACAGGTGGATTGAATCTCCACCCACCGCTTGAGATTCACCTTTGCAAAGGTGCAATATTTTTCTCAAAAGCCAATGGGTATTTTTTTTGGGGGGGGGGGGGTGCTTAAAGGGGCAGGTGCTAAAACAGATCATTTCTGACAGTATGGTGAATACATGTATATTATGAAAAAGTATGTTTTTTTGGAACATGTTCCAGCAGAGACCCTGCCCTGGTCTTGTACTGAGGTTTCCTCACTGAGCTAGCCTCATGTCCATTCTCGCAAGTGCCATCATTTACATCTAATTAAGTGTGCCATTATCAAATTTGTCTAACAGTATATGCTCTGTATGGGGGTAATAGAGATTATTGATGATGTAAACTGACATTTACCTTTTCCACCTGACAGCAGCGGTCGGGTGAGCTCAAAGAGCTGGATGTCTGGATTTACACTCAAGCAGTTATTTGATGCCTGATGTTGCACCAGTTCTCCCAGTGACAAGTGGAGCCTGGTGTGAGCTGCAGGGAAGAAATCTGTGTTTTTTAGTCCAATTCCTTCCAGAAGAGTGCATCACTGATGGAGAAGGGAACACTGCCACCTAGAGGATAAATAGCTTACTGTAATACTGAACTGTCGCTTATCCCTGCAGCCATTTTGTTCTGAATGAATTTATCTCGATCATGTCAAAAGCCACTAACTTGGCTTTTGTGTTGTGCTAATGACAGAGCTGCAGGGTGTCTTTGTATCTGCTGTTTTAGCCTTTTTGACGCATTATTTTGCCCCTTGCCCAGCCTCTGGAACGTGTGTACGGCTGTTCCTGTGATGTTGTGTGTTGTTTTGTTGCAGTGACTGACTTCCCATTAAAAGAAACTGTGTTAGGTGTTTCCTGTTTTCCAGGTCATTCCATGGTGGACTCGGTACACGACTTCAGAAGGCACCCGCCCTGCTCAGCTGACCTCTCCGTCTCCCAGCAGGCCACCCCGTCTCAAAGGTGCCGTGTGTGAGCTGAGTGCTGGGATGTGATTTGATGTGGTGAGCTGGGCTGTGGAAGCCCAGGGAAGCAGCTCTCCACTCCAATCTTCACAAGTCGTTTTTTAAGTTTTTGAGTAGCGTGAGTAACGTGACCTGTCATTTACATCTTTAAAATAGCACTCTTAAGGATGTTTCCAGCTGAGAGGGCCAAACAAGCGGGACTTTCTTCTGAAGTTATTAAGGGACTGTGTGTGTGTTCAGGCAGTTTTTTCCTTACCCAATGTGTGCTATTTCAAAACCCTTGACCAGTGAAAATACTGATGGAACAATAATAAAAATCCTCCAGGTGACACAATGAACATATTGTGTGATGTGCATTTAATACAACCTTTAGATTAGGGAATATAGGAGCTGGGTTGAAGGGGTTTATGGGGGGAAAATGGACTGTAGTTTGGAAACAGATGTATTTGTAAAGATAACAGGATGAGTCAAAAGTAAGACGTTTAGAAACAGGAAGGTAGGATTCTTTAGCTTTTCTATGCACCACATTCTACATTTTCATTTAGGTCTTTATTTGAGCTATTATTCTCTGCTACTTACAGGATCAACATTAGATTAACCTTAAATGTGTGGGTTGCCAACGTAGCATTTAATAATTGGAATATGAATATGTACCGTGCCACTTCATTTTGCCCCTGGAATAATAAAGTATGATTTAGAAGTGATATGAACCAGAGTAAAAAGGCAGCAGTTCCCCCATATCTCCTGAATAATATACAATCACATTATACTGTGTATGCTATGGAATATTTAAACTTTTGAGGTTTGCAAATGAGAAGCATTAAAAATAGCATTATTAGAAGTCATCAGTTCCTGCCAGGCTAGTAGAGACAGACATTGAAATGTGACCCTGGTGCGGCAAGTACTTTTGAAATCCCAGTTGCATAGCAACGCATCTCCATCTGCAGTTAAGCTTCCCTCTGCCAAAGAAACAACTGTCATTTTTGCTTTACAGGCAGTTTTATACGCTCAACTTTTCCAGAGAAAAATATAAACACTATTCTGTTTGAAGAGTATGAGCCTATTTTTCTACATACTTAAAAGGATTTATGCCATTTTCACACCCCTTTATACTGCAGCTATAGTCTAACAGCAAATATTTTGAGTAAGTAACAACCACGGATTCCGTACAGTCCGTGGCAAATTTGTTTAAATAAAGGCCTTGTAACTTGCAAAAACGCCTCCCAAAAGAATCCCAAATTAAGCTAGAACGAGGAGAATAACAAACATGTAAAATGACATAGTTGACTCAACATTCCTTATAGTGTTAAACTAATTAATTATGCACTGCAAGTCAATAGCCAGCTCATAGCTGTATGCTCACCTTCCCAGCAATGAAATGGGCTTTTGACTCTTGTTTAATGAATGAAATCCTATTTTACTTCAGAACTCGTGAAGTATTCATCACACAGACTGCAGTTTATTAGATGGTGTGTTTTAATATCCTCAATATAAATACACACATGAATCATGTATCCATGCACATTTGCGACGGGCATATACACGTACAGTATGTGTCCACAGATAGGTGCACAAAAAGACACATAAATGTATTTACACCAAAAAGAGAGTAACAGCTGCACGCCTACTACTAATTTAATGTAACAATTAGGAGATCGTTAGAAGATCACTGCAAGTCTCAAGACAGTTTGCTTCATCCATTAGGAGTCTCATAATGGTTCAATAAAATTTGTGAATTGTAGTTGCTGTGCAAGCTTGTACCTTAATTTAAATTACATCTGTGTGTATCTGTGCTCCTCTGTGCCACAGAGTACAGGTCTGAAAAAGACTTTGACTTTGAGCTATCGATCAACAGCTGTATCAGAAATAGCATCATTGTCGGTATGTTCTTTATTCAGTTTTTACCAAAAGTTTAAAGTTATGAGTAATCTGTTGGAAGAAAATCATCGGCCCGGCCAAAGCAAGGCACTGAGCTCCCATCAGGTTTATCAACTTTATGTTTTCTGGACACAAACATCTTTTCCTTTTGGCAGATCATTTTCAAACTGAATGATTGCCAGATGTGATTTTGTGTAAGTATAAACACACGGTCAGATGGGAGGCTGATTAATTAAAGGGAAATAGGTACTTATTTGTAGAAAAGGTCATTTATTAGCATGCAAATTGTAAACTCTGTGGACTCGACCAGGGCCTTTTTTTTCAAATAAAATCATAACCAAAACATTAATACAGACAATACACTTTGTCCAACTTAAACCCGGACAATTTAACTCAAACTGAGCCACACATTTCTATGAAATTCCAATTAAAATTGTGGTGTAAATACGTTGTAAATAGACATTTAAAGTCTTCTGAGATAAGCCATCTTTAATTGCTAAATCTGATAGCTATTTCCAACAGGTAAGATGAATTCAAATATTTAATAAATAATCATTTTAACAATGATTGTTTGCTCTCGTCACTGAGAGTAAAATAATCATCATATCACCATGTAACTCATAGTTGTGGCTAAATAAGTTCATGGGTTGTTGCAGAGGAATTTCCACATGCACAGACCCACAAAAAATGCACACACACTCGCATACACACCTCTGTTTGTACATGCACCAGGTAGAGATGTCCAATTCCACATTCTTAGGATCCACTTTGGCTTCCTCCTGTGTGTCACACCTGAGAGCACGGTGCATTTATCTTGACACACCTTGACACTTTTCCCCCCAGTGCTCATCAGTTTGCCGGCCACGCCTGGGTGATCATCTAGTTCGCGGAACACTGTACTTCTGTAGCTGCACTTTTTGTATTTTAGCTGACAAACTGCAAGGCTCTGTGTTGCTCGCTCCATTGAGTCTGTTGTTGAGTTTAGTCTCAGAGGTTTCACTGAGCAAAAATCTCTTTAAAGATGTTTAAGAGCCCACGGTTTGCCCTTTCTTACAGTAGTACTAAGCAGATGCCACTGTATTGTCAGCAAAGCAAAAAATGAACAAGGGGTTTTCTCGGTGAGGGTTGGTGTGGGGGCACATCAGCAAACTAAAAGCTTCGCAGTTCAAAATGTGCACAAAGCAAAGCAGGGAAAACAACAACCTACTGTAGAGTGAAAGACGGACAATAGACAGCTAATCTGTACTTTGATATTTTTACCATTCTATCAAGTTTACACTTGGAAAGCGTGTTTTTATAGGTGCAATCAGTCAATAGATTGCAATAAAGAGGATTAAACACATAAGAGGCAATGTAGTACATGATCATCAGTCCGTCCTTAGTTGATGATACAACTTTATTACAAAGAAACCGGCTAGTTACCAATATCACAAGAGTAGTGCTTGAGTTCTTTCTCCAGTTATTGAATCGATGCGTTTGTTTGTACTTTATTATTTCTCAGTATTGTCATAAAACGTAAAAATTTGGCCCAGTTTTATCCTTTGGCCGCATTTACGGCTCTACCCTTGGTTGCAAGCACTGTGGAGAACTTCACAGACCGCTAACACTATGAAAAGTTACATGAACAGAGTTGTTGCTCATCTTTTAGGTCATTGTGGTCATTTTCATCAGACGACATGGCATGGTAGTTTCCCTTTAATCTTCAACGTGTCTCATTCTGTGGAGGGAACAGAACACTGCAGATATGAAGGGACACATTTTTGCTTTTATCCTGGGATACTGTAGGTCCTGAGGACTGCAAGAGGGCACAATCCATTTTTATTGTTTTGCTACTTGGATTGAATTACATTATAATTCCTTGGGTGAGACCCAGCTTCAAGTATGCCACTTCCCTTTGGAGCCAACGTGAGAGAGCAGGCTTCAGATGTTAATACACGTTATTGCTGAGTGCTGCCTTTTTTGAAGGAGGGGATGGCTGTACACTTGGCTGGAGAACATGGAGTCTATCTATTTTTATCTGGGCCCACAGAAGGGCGTCTGGATGGTGAAACTACAGAGCAAACAAGTTGTTGCAATTACGGGAGCAAGCCATGCAGAAAATCTTTTGACAATAATGCAAATTACAATTCCTCTGAATTTTATTTTTTGAGCCAGATGGGACACCCTGGTGGAGGAATGGAAGGTTGTATGACAAGGCCATAAGGCTCACATCTGGCCATTACAAACAACGTGGGGTGATAGTATGATGGATGGAGTAAGGGAGACACATCAAGGGCATTCTAAGGAACTTGAATCACCATGTAATGTGAAATAAAGGTTCAGTACTTAGTTACTTTATATGACTCAATGTGTGTGGATCAATTACACTAATTACTTGTAATTCAGACTGAAAACAAACATGCAGAAAAAGTTAGTAGGTATACTTCATGTGTGTCACATCTACCTGTCTGTCTGTCTGTCTGTCTGTCTGGTTATCTATCGATCTATTATAGGTTAAGTCATACTTTGTGTGGGCATTAGTCCCAAGAATGGTACAGCAGCGCCCTCAAGTGGACAGTCAATACAATATTGCCCACCCCTAGATGTAACACAGATTATTGTCTCCTGTAAAGTGTCTCAAAAAATGTACAGTGTCAGACGAGTAAATCCTTGTATTTTTAAAACTAATCCTAAAATAAGTGTGTTACACTGTATCAAGGGGTTTGCATGTAAATATTTGGAGTAAACTTTACAAAAAGGCTGCAAGTTGAGAAATCTGAATTTAGCCAACTATCTCCATTGCTTTACGATTTCACATGTAACTTCCCATGACTGGTGGTTGAAGTAGTAATTGAAGGTAAAGGCAGTAATACATCAATCTGTACATAAACAAGCTTTAAAAGGTGGTGTAAAATGTATTGTAATGTAATGATTAATGTCCATGCTGTGCAAATGTAACTACCAGTAATTATTCTGAGTTGTTGTGATTTCTTTTTACATAGTACAGGTAATTGACAGTAATAGGCGCATCCATTCATGTACCGCCTACTTCCGGATACAAACCGCACAACGCATGCGCAAAATTGAATCCCGTGGCGGGGAATCGAGACGACAGCAACGTTTTACTTTCCATTCAGCCGCTGCTGGATAGTTTTACTGGTAAATGTTTTTGTTTTTAATCTGAACTTGAAGATGGTTGAAGGTCCGGGGTGCACGTTAAACGGAGAGAAAATCCGCTCTAAAGTCCAAAAAGGACAGAAATGGAAGGAAACCAGAGGCAGCTTGATAACATCCACCGTAAGTTATGTTATGACGCAATTAGCGCTGGAGTTTGTGCAGTTAGATAATTCTCCAGCTCGTTTTCCGTTAACGTTTTGTTGTCTCCTAACAGAAAAACAACCCTTCTGGAAATGCCTTCCACGGTTTTGTTGGTTGTCCGTACACCGGAGTGGAAACTCTGGGCAAGGAGCTCTTCATGTCCTTTGGTGCAAGAACGTTGAGGTAAAGTAGAGGGCTGTACACTTGCAATTACTACGTGTGCATTACAAAACTCATAGTACCATACTTCTTAGTTTGCCAGAAAAAAAAAAAGATTAGGCTGGTTCGAGATGAATTGTGCCTGGAAGGAGGAAAAGATCTGCAGCAGCAGCAGGGGGGCGGGGACTAAAAGCAGGAAGTCACAGCAATATTTACATCCTGCTAGATCCATCTGTAGGATACCTGTAGTTTGTACACCACAATCAGATTTATTTAAATTTGTTTGTAAAAAAAATATATATATATTTATATATATTGCGCAACATAAGACTAATAGCCTACAATCATACGTTAAATTGCACAGAAAATTAGGATTGAAGACAAATAATTGGGATTTGTTGTCAAAATTAAAAGAGCCAATCGGCGTCTTTCATCAGGCGACAGCCAGGCGTTTCCCATGATGCCCTGGGTCTCTCAGTCGGATGAGAGAAACTGGGGCCATGGCTCTATAAACTGCAGTGGCCTCGATAGCTTGAGGTTATTGTGTGCATGGCGTCGGAGCAAGTCTGGATCAAGACGGACACAAATCTAACCGGCATGCATTGTGTGGCGACGGCTGGGGATCAAATCTGCGCAGGCCTGGCTCATCACGGACAAGCCTGTTTACTGCGCCTTCCAATACCCGTATTACCATACTATCTAGTATACCAGGAAAAGATTAAATATGTCCCAGTACAAATCACAAATCCAGTATGATAAAAATACCATGATGTCTTACTGCATCTGGTCGCCTTTTGCAGTATGCACGCAAGCATGCTTCTCTGGCTACTCTGACCCACAATCCTCTGCACAGCAGGTATATAAGCTATAGTGTCAAAGTGCAACGTAATGCATACTGCATGCAACAGTTCATGTTTTGTAAGGGCAGCTGCAGTGTGTACTAAAAATATAAACTATGCTTTTTAAAACACAGTGACAATCTCTGAGTAGCCTCACTTCTAGCTCAGTCAATGCTACCCGGGGTTTTGGGGTTAATCCAAATACTGTTACACGGTCAGTTTATGTGACCTGATGGACTTTCAGCAGTAGAGTACGTCAAGTCAGTTGAGAAACAACATTTATCTGTTTTTGGCTAATCCATTAAATCAAATGCTCAATAAATCCAGATACTGCTATCATTGATTTGCAATGCAGCCAGAGATATTAAAGGGATAATTCAACTGTACAAAAACAACATTGTATAATCTTTAACATCTGATACACTTGTATTTTCTCACAGTACACACTGTACATGTCTTCATATAATAACCCAACCCAAATTGTAACAATGTATAGAGTTGCACTGTACTTATTTTAATCATGAAATAAAATCAATCAGTTGTCTTTCGAGGATACACAGCTGCACTGAAGTGAGCAAGCAGGTTGAAGTGTTCTTGCTTTGCCTGAGAACCCTTCAGCATTTTGGGGTTTGAGCCTGCGACGTTTCCAGTGTCTCCCACCACCGGGCCTCCTTTCCGTCGTTTTGTTACCAAGCCTTCTCCACAAACTGAGACATGCTATCTGTAAGTGGAATTTGTCATCTTCTTCCCTTCTTTTTCTTTCATGCTCCCATCCTTTAGAGTCCATTTTGGGATGAATGGATCAATGCGTATAAACCCTGCTGAGAGGAAGGATAGGACCAGCTCTGCACCGGTGCTGCAAATACACCTGACTAACGACACGGTGTGCTTCTTTGACAGCACGGTGGAAATAAGGTAACAGGGACACCGGCGTAGCCTGGATAGATTGAGGTGACAGAGGTTCACCTTGGAGTGTGAGTCTCACTCAGTGGGCATGTCCTACATTAGGCTGTGTCTGAAGACGGCGGCTACTGTTGCATGAAAAACACGGCGTCGACATTTGTCCTGTTCATTGACTGTAAGGTCCCGGTGTACTATTCAGCAGCCAGACACACATTTATTTCTGCCGTCTGAAAGTTTAACCTACGCTGTCCTACCTCATAACAAACAAACTGTAACAGAATATATGAAACCGTTTTGAAATGTTTAACCTCCAGAACCTCGTGGCACACGTTTTCTAAGGTCCTCCAGTGTTGTAAAAGTGCGTTACTTGCAGGTTGACAAAGGACTGTGAGCAAAGGGTGAGGGCCTTGGAGAGTCTGGACGTGTGCTCCTCCAAGTTCAGCTTATCCCGCTCCGTGGAGGCGGTGAGGACCCAAAGCAGCAGGATGCTGTGCGACGTTCTCCTCGACCAGGCCGTCATGCCAGGAGTCGGCAACATCATTAAAAACGAAGCCCTGTTTGACTCGGGCCTCCACCCGGCCGTGAAGGTACGGGAAAGCTGATGGATTGTGTTCAGCAGGGGAACAAATAAAAATGCAGGACAACTCTCACAGAAAAAAAAACCCAACCTTTAAGCTCCTGCATGATTGACTGATGCATTGCAATGAGGAGGGTGAAGCAGGGAAAAGAAAAAACAAGCGCATTGCGACACAGATGGGCCTGTTTTGAATTGGGGATTTTATTTCTTGAATGTATATCGTCTTTGTCGAGACTCAAATAGGAACTTTTCCTTCTGACTCTTAACATGTTTTTTTTACAAAACATCACTTTAATATGTATTATTCATGATCTGGAATTCATATCACGTGAAATGAGAAAGATCCAATGCTTCACAATTCTCTTAGGAAATAAGGAATTAAGCAAGCGGAGAAGAAAAGTGTGATTTTTATTTTTATCCATTGCCAGTAAGAGACACTTTGTGCCATGAATGCTGCTACTATGCAGCTATGGTTTGGCTCTGCTCACCTTTAGAAAGTATTAGATGGGGTTTAAAAATATAGCATGCCGGACCTTTGGCCCCTTCTTCTGGGTCCTCTGAATCTTTACGCGCTTCCCCTCCTTCATCAAGCCCCGAGCTGTCCTGAAAAAGCTACAAGTGGTGTAAGTTTGTGTGCTTTTTCTTCTTCACTCTGTGTGAGCCATAGTTAGGTTCTTTGCTGCCTGGCCTTCAAGTCTTAGAAATACATTGTATGTCATTTTTCTTTTCCCGTTGCATCATTTTAAATCCAGTTTTTCTCGTTCGCGTCTGCTGTTTTTATTGTTTATAGCTTGTATTATTGATTTGCTGACTGTGAAGCGCCTTTCATCTCTGCCTTGAAATGAAGAGCTATACAAACGAGGTTTGTTCTCTCTCTGTCGGTGAACCGAAGCTAACTGTGCCGCTTGATTCTTCAGGTCCAACAGTTGACAGACGAGCAGATCCACCACTTGGTGAAGATGACGCGTGATTTCACTCTTCTGTTTTGCAAGGTTAGATGTTTCTACATCAATAGCTGAGGCAGTATTCAAAACAGTGGTATAGCTCTGTATGTGCGTGCACAGTTACTTGCAGGTATTTAGCTGACACCTCATTTAGACTGACTCGCAACAGCAGATTAACTTCAAATCCTGCATTGCAGAGGAAGGAGAGGAAAACCAAAGCCCCACCGCCGAGAGAAAAGATAAAACAAATATTCCTGTCCATGCATAATAGATAAGCAAGGGAAGGTGAATGCTTTTTTTGTTTGCTCTTTATCCTTGTCTTTTTTTATTCACTCTTGTCTGCCTTCCTCATCTCTATCAGTGTCGCAAATCTGGCTCTCCCCTCTACAAACATTACAAAGTCTACAAGCGTCCCCGGTGCGGCCAGTGCTTTCATGTCATCGCAGTGTGTCGTCTCGGAGACAATGGCAGGATGACTTACTTCTGCGAGAGCTGTCAGAAGGGAGATCCCAGCGGGGTCGACGTCAGGTACAAATCCTCAGACATTTGACACTTTGACTGTAGAGGTATAGTGTCTGGCATGCATGCAGGGATTGTTTCACTGGAGTTTGGTCTCGGTGTTGCTCAAAGATATTTGATAACCTGAAGTAAGACAAAAAATGTAATTGTTGTTTGGCTTACATTACATTTAGTGTGTTTACTTTTTTAAATCTTTAAAATAAAAGGTTCCAATAGGATAAAACCTTTTTCCATTCGATTTTCTTAATACATTTTAATAATTTTTGATTCAATACCAAGAAGCGACACGGTGTCATTTTTCCAAATCTAGTCTTTGCAGAAAAGTTCAAAAGCATTTTTAGATAATACGCTCAAATTTAGCGAGGCCATCTTTGCAGGCAGATGGGCTTGGCAGGGAGTGGGAAGTGTTATGGGGGGGGAAATTAATGCGCATATATGGCTGCGTTTGCCAGACAGGGCACAGGCTCAACACCTCCTGGGTTGTATTTGAGCAAAGCTTTGCGAGGGGTTAGAGCCTAAAGCCCTTACAACGCATTACACAGCTGATAAAGCAATCTGTGAGGAAAGTTTCCTGAAAGCCGCTACTGCTTTCCTCCTCCATGACTGTTGGCATTGCAGATTTGCCTTCTTGTCAAACATAGCTGAGCTTCATGTCAGAGCACTAACATGTATGCTCGGAGCAATTATGTGAAACCCGTTGCCTTGTCGCATATCTTCATCCTCTGCTTGATCTGCAAATGTTTGTCAAGTTAAAGTTGCCTCTTCTCTTTGCCTGCGTTTCCTTCAATCGGCTTACAACAATAGTATATGTTTTTTATAGTATATATTTGTATTGCTCTTATTGCAGTTCCTAATAATGAATGCCTGTAATATGAATAATCCATGTATGTTTACACATGCACACATTGTAAGATCATGTTTTCTGTTTTTGTTGTTTTAGAAAGTTGGTGATTCAGTATTTTGTGCTGCTGTGTAATTGAATTGTCATTCTGATTGGTGTTTCAGAAACGTAGCCTACCATCATTGATATAGATGAGGTGGACAAAATATTAGAATAACAAAAAGTAGTCAAAACAATGTGTCTCCCCTCATTGATGGGTACAAGTGTGTGTCCAGTTTTTAGGATGAACAAACACAGCGGCATTATTGCCGCCACAGTGAACACGTTTGACTCATTAGTGCGCCTGTTTTAGCAGGTTTCTAACGGCAGTCCCTCTTGCGTTTCTTCTCTCCAGTAAGCTCCCGGTCAGGAACAGTTTGATTAGCTGGGCCTACAGTGAGAGGACCAATGATAACGTGGCTAAGAGGGAGGAAGAGGACTGGGCCTGTCAGCTCTGCACGCTCATCAACCAGCCAGCAGCAAAAGCCTGTGATGCCTGCCTCACTCCAAGACCGGAGGGTGAGTGAAATGTCCTGTTTGTACAGTCACTGAGTTTAATGGGGTGACAGAAGGTCCTTGTTAGCAAGAGATAAAATGATAGTAGCTGTAGTTTAGCTGAATGACCCGTGTGTGTGTGTGCGTGTGCGCGTGCACAGTATATTGCAGCGCAATGAGCGTGTCTGTCAGTTGGCCATTTTTCTCTGACTATGTTGAGATTACGGCAGCAGTGAACCAGTGTTTGAGAGAAGTGTCCCTGCTGTCTCTCTGGTGCACAGCTGAACGCTCTACTTTGTATTTGTTTATTCTTTTTAGGATCGTTTCTGCCAAATTCTGATGAAATCCCGCTTTTCTTTAATGACGGCTGATTGTGCAGCTGTAAGAGAATCACTCAGGACTGGAGTTTGTTCACGGCTGATTTTGATGTGCTGAGCTTTCCAAGCATGGCCGGTTGTCATAAGTCGACCTACGTTTTGGCCATGACTCCTGCAGTTTGGTTCAGATAAAATCACACTTTGGACACTGAATTCACAGTGCCTGTAGAAAATATTGGGCATTTGAAATTCATTTAGATTACTTTGTAGAGCCACTTTGCCACAAAAGGGTCTTTACCTGTTGATTAACGTGAATTAAAAAAGCCACAACAAATCCAGTAAGACGGGTTTTCTTAACCTTTTGTAACTCTAGGCTCCGTAGACGCTCGTGTCTACGGAGCCTCGAATTAATCGCACTAAAAAAAAACATCCCCTGTGTTCAACAGACCTTTGCTGGTACAGGGCTGTCTCCCACATCTCCTTGTTTCAAAAAAACGATCCATTTAGCGACGTTGGTTAGCTAGTAGCATCTCTACCCGATTGCCGTAGTGACATCTGTGGAGGCTGAAATCTTCCCCACCGAGAGAAGGCCGGAGAGCACGCTCCACTGTTGTTTTACAGTAGAGTTGCTTCTTAATAAATCTACCAAATACTGGTTTACAATTAAAAGTATTTAATCCTACTGAAGCTAATACAATTACAGAATGAAGTACACTACTAACAGAATATATAATAATATGGTCCGCGCGGAAAAGCTATTCACTCGCGACTCAGCCTGAAAACACAGATGTTTCCACGCTGAGAGCCGAGCAAGAAGAGAGCGAATAGCCCTTCCAGCACTTCCTCATACAGTTTGAAATCCCACCCTTTTGCACATCTTAATTCCTATTGGCTAATTTCGGTTGCCTCCTCCTGGCGTCAGGCTTCCGAAAACCCTCGCGCGGGTACAACCTGCAAATGTCTGTCTAGAAGTCTGACTTTCCCTTGGCTATTCTTCACAGTTTAATACATTCAATGACTGTCTTTTATGGCTTAACACTCCTACGATAAACATTCTATATAAAGATAAGGATTTGCAACTTTTGTCAAAAACCTTCACAAGTTTCACAAACAAATATAAAGGTGCTACAAATTCTACTAAGATACACTTCTAACTACAAAACACTTCTAACTACAAATTCTAAAACACCTACAATTATGAATCTTTATCTCTTCTAATCATGATTTCTTAATTATGAATCATTAAACACTTCTATTGGAATTTCTTAAAACACACTTCTAAACCCCAAATTTCCTACACATCATTTAAGTGTTCATCGGAATTATGCATTTTAATTCATTTTTTTTCCATTTACGTGAATTATTGAGCACATTTAGATATAAAAAATAATTAGCTTTGTGATTACCATAGAAATGTTTTTTCTTTAATCTAAACATGCAGCAGTACCTCAGCATCCCACTAGATGGCTCTCTGAGGCCCACCAGTGGCTCAGAATAGCAGCTCTAAGATTTAACAGGGTGAATCATTTCTACAGGGACGTTACTTGTAACCATCTGAGTTTGAATGGGGCTGTCGACTGTTCAACATTTAAATATGAGTCAGCCAAATGTAGATGTGCCGTACACATGTGCAACATCCAGTGACACATTTATTTCCCTCAGAGAAAGTTGAGCTAAATATTTAGATTTTCATTTGTACAGTTTTATTCCATTTTCTACTGTTGAACACTGAGCTGCTTCGCTAAAACAGCAGGGGGTTGAGTGCCTTGCTCAAGGGCACATTGATGGTGGTTGAGTGAGGGGGAAGAGTAATACTCAACCGCAGCTTTGTGTCGATGACTTTGATGTCAAGCACCGTAGTTCACCGTTACTGAAAACCTCGCCTACTTGTTTTTTTTATAATGGGGCATCGTTTCACAGGACCTTGCATGAGCGCCTCTTCAGCACGGCAGCTTGTGTGACACTTTATTTGACGACACAGCGCGGCAGTCAGCTGCTTACTGGTAAATTTTATAGCAAGATAACCGCTTAAAGCCGACAACAACCTGCATTTTATGGGAGCAGCCAGTGCGTCGGAAATAAGCTGCAGCTGCTAAACATGAAATGAGTTTCTCACTCTGGCTTCCGTCTCCACAGTCCACAAAGATGACATTAACACTGAGGCATCACCCTTCACCGCTGATTTGATTAAATACCCCTGCACTGCCTTCAAGAAGCCACAGGAGGAGCTCAAAGTCAACTGGAGGTCTGCGTTCGGGACTTCCACCCTTGTTTTCTCTGACTTGAGCAAGAAGCCAAAGCCTGTAAACTCCCCACTCTCCCCAGCCGGCAGTCATTTGAATTCCTTGGCGGCAGAGCGAGGTTTATATAAATACAGCGTCTGCCAAGGGACAACAAGCCCCAATTATGCCTCTGGTGGCTGGCAGAGGCAAAGTGCCGAGCTCTCCAATGGGGAATCACTGGCCTCCTACAGTCACCCATCCAAGAAAATGAGAATTGATCACAGCCCCTTTCCCAGTAACAATGCTCAAAATGGAGCCCCCAACTCCGGGTGAGTGGATCTCTCGCTTCGCTTTTCATGAATAAGTTTATAATAAGAGAAGTTTTTTTGCAACCTCAGGCAGATAAGTGAGATAGGAAAAAAAAAAAAAAAGCATGTGACTGTGAAATTGTAATGCGACATTGTTAAAAAGAAAAGTGAAGATTGATGAGTAGGACGCAATGCAAATGCCATTATTACCAGCACACACTGTTGAAGAGAGGTTGTTTGTTCGCTAATGAGGTTTGATGTGACGGGTACACTTGTGTTTTATCTATTTGTCTCAAACTAATAAGACTTGTTTTCTTCACTCCTGTCAGTATGCGCAAAACAGAAGCGACGCGCCGCAGCCCCTCCGCTTCTTCCAGTCCCAGTGCCCCGTGTTGTGCATCGCATCGTCGCCCGGCTGTCCTCAGAACGGTCCACAAGGACGGGGAGAACAAGGGACGACGGTTCTACGCCTGCTCGCTTCCCAGAGACACCAAGTGTAACTTCTTCGAGGTGAATATGGAAAGCAGCTGATCTCTGTGGCATCACGGAGCCCAGAAAATTAGTTTCAGCTTAGCCACAGCCTTTGCAATGTGCTGGCATCAAATTTTAATGCCTGAAATAAAAGATAACAACATAGTTAATAAAAACTTATTTCCTCTGTTGCAGTGGGCTGACTCGCACTTCCCCTTTTGTCACCATGGGAAACGCTGTTTAATGAGGACCGTTCTGAAATTGGGACCCAACAACGGCCGGAATTTCTACATTTGCAGCTTTCAAAAGGGTAAACAGTGTGACTCTTTCCAGTGGGCAGAGAATGGACCAGGGGTTTCAATACTTCCTGGTTGTTGATGTTCTACTTCTACTGGAAACTCTGTTTATATGTTCATTTAAATACATGGGTATAAATATGATATAGAAAGAGACTCTTTAACTCATAATTAATGTTGTAAAATACACAGATTTGTACTGAACAACTGTTAAATGGAGAATATCTATCAACTGTATGACCTTTAGATCATGCCCAACCGCTTGTTTGTACAAAAATGTGCATTGTATTTGTATCATGTCTTGGTATGTTAATCTTTCAAATATGTGTTTCAAAGTTGTCGTGAGAATGATGAATAAATACAGAATGAAAACAAGTAAAAGCAGAAACAATTACTTTTATTTTTTTTTTGTATGGAGAGTGTTAATTCATGCAAGTACATAGAAGAGATGCACACGGTCGAACAACATTTAAAAGCAGTCCACAGATTTCAGGATTGGTGAGCTGGACTCTGAGTTTGACACCATGTAGTGAAACTGGGACAAGCCCGGGACTTTGTTACAGGCGGCACCTTAGGAGATAAAAAAACACAGAAAAAAGTATTTATTCCCTTTAAAATGCCAATATTCTAAAAGCATGTGTAAACTCCGTGTCGGTAATATTTTAATGACTATTTAAAAGGAAGCAACCCGATATATTTTTCATACAGATTATTCATCTGTTCAAAACAGATTGTTTTGAATGTTTTTTTCAGAACTTAAATATGGAAGTTTAATATGTTTTGCAAATTGAAAGCAAATGCATATAAATAACAAAAAAACGTACCCTATCAATGTGTTTATGCATATCCGTCTGCTCGTCTACACCTCTGTAGATGCGAGCGCGTGTGTCTTAACACCTTTGCCAGTAGCTGAACAGTCCGTATTTGTGAACCTCAACACTCACCATAATGACCTGTTGTGTTAGCACAGATGATGGCTCCAAAGAAGTCTGAGTAATGCCTCTTGATTCTGGAAATTGCCGTCTTGCAGGCTGCCGAGGGATCTGCCCCGGCCCTCATCAGCTCCACGGCCAAGTAACTGTTGGCAGGATTACATGCAGTACACATGAGGCAGGCTAACAAGTGCTGTCAGGGCCACCAACCAGGCTGATGATGAGGACGCGCCTACAATTATGGTGTGGGATAAATCTGATGCAAACAAATCAATGTCAAGAAAAACTGATGAAATATAAAAAAACCTGCCAGCCTCACTCCATGCAAGAGAGTCATCCCACTACTTCATAAGTGTTCACAAGTGGGACAATTTGTAGACGTTGACCATCACCGCAATCCTAATTACTTGCTCTACAGAGACAATATGGGAGTCATTAACTCTATTTGCAGTCAAATGTATAAGAGTGTGAGTGAGTAACACATTGCAATTTCCTAAAATTGCCTTGTAAAAGTTTGGGATTATAAAGAGGTAAATTTATTCCTTTGTAAATTCTTATGCCAGGAGTTGTACTGTACATCTTTGGTGTTATTTTCCACACAAGATAGCAAGCTAATAAGAGTACAATTCCCATTTTTGGAGAGAGGTACTTTATATTTAAAAGTATTTCATAACACTTGTTCAAGGAAAGGTTTGGGATTTTTGGACCAGCGTGATGGATTTTAACACGGCCTGCTGTTGGTGATGTGTTACTGCTACGTGTTGACAGTGAGGTCCCTGGGAAGGCTTGTAATCATACTTACAAAAACTGTGTATGGCATGGAGAATGAATGATAAACACTTCAGTTCACACTAGTAGCGAGGTCTTCTTTAAAAAACGTAACCCCCAATCGTTCCAGGAAGTGAATCAGAAAGCTGTGATTGAAATACACGGCCCCTCAGGAGTGGGTGTGTGTGTGTGACTATGAATGTAAAGCTCAGTGCAACTTTAAAGAAAACACTCTGTGTACTCCCCAAACTATCCTAGATAAATAAATCTTTTTAAAAAATAAACCATTGGAGACTGCCAAATTCTCACAGCCTGGAAACAAACTGCTTTAGTCTCCAAAAATATCCCTTCTGAGAAATGTACATATGACAGTTTTGGGGCAATGTAGTCACACCTCCACTCTTTTATAATAATGTTGTTGCACTTTCAGCAGGAGGTTCACTCCAGAAATTGGCTGTTAAAAAAACTGCACGTGACACAAATGTCATTAGTCACTGAAACACAGTTCTTCATGTCAAGAAAAAAAAACTAACATTCCTGTTATTAAAAAAAGTACCAATAAACCCTGGTTAGTGTGGAGTTCCAGTCAGCCTATTTATCATGGAATTTAAAATGCAACACTGTTGAGAGGAATTCTGCTGGATGACTATTTATGATGGTAAGGTATTTTCATGTACATTTCGAACTGAGGAAGAAAGCACAACAAACGACGGGTACCTTGGCAGAAAGCGCATCATGAGGTCTCCATCTCCGGTAGCAGCAGCACCTCCAGCTGAGCTATCTGCGTAGGCCCCGGCTCCAACGATAGGAGAGTCCCCGACGCGACTGCAGGACGGGAAAGTGAGCAGGGTTTTAAAACAGACACGATGCCACAAAGTGCAGACAAAATGAAAAAGAGTGTAACTTATATTTTTTTTATTAAATGGCAAAGGCTTAAAAATGTTATACAACTGAAAACAGTATCCTAAAACATGTACTGTACTGTAGATTAGGACACTGATCTACAAACCCTGGAACTTTGTGAGTGAGACCGTTGGTCGATGTACCAGCAGCCATGTGACCATTTCGATCAAGAGCCACCATCCCTGTTGCAAAAACCAAAGAAGTGGTATGTCAGCTATCCCCCCAGGATATCCTTTTAGCTAAAGAAAAAGTCATTTCAAGCCCTTTTGTGAGGTAGCGCTAATACTCCCGAAGGTTTTTGACAGCATATTCAATTCCTAACGATTCCAGGTGCCCTGATCCAAACAATGGTCTGCCTCACATCACATTAAATTGGGGCAGGTCAAAAAATACAATTTCTGTACAATTTCTGTGCACATACATTTGGGTACCCACAAACTGTGAAAAAATAAATCATATTTCTTTGCAGGCTGACTGGATCAGATGCCATGTGATTCAACAAGCGGTTCAGATTTGGCTCCCCTTCCTGCGCCGCATGCAGGCTCTTTAGAATATACCGCCCGCAGCTTGAGTACTTCCTTTGCAAAGGAGCGGCACGTTTTATTCGCAAGATAATCAGAGCAGACTGAACTTTTTGCGGGAGGGGGTCTTAAAGAGACAGGCGCGCAAAATGAAGCGTTTTCAGACGGAGGGTGAACACAGGTATATTCAGACAGACGGTATGAGGAAAATAATGTTTTTCGAACATTAAAGCATGTGCACATGTTCTAGCAGTAACCCAAAAATACAAGTATGGACCTGAAAATGAGCATGACATGCCGCCTTTAAAGATGAGATTTTTTATTTAGACAAACAAAAATGTAAGACCTCCAGAATTGAATTGCTCCCCGTTAACCTCTACATCCGTACTTCAGTAGGTCCGTCTGTGTTCTTTTTTTTGGCACATTATGCTGCTTCTCGCTCTCATCCATGCCTGGTTTCAATGAAGCGCTTACATACTAAACTGTATAAAAAGCCTGAGGAAAGCTGGCTTTGCTTCACGTTCCGTGTTAACAGATAAAAACCTACCTATGGTGTCATGGGAGCGCGTATTGGCATGCTGTGGCCTCTTGTTCTGTCTCACTGTCGCCCTTTGCTTGTAGGGTCCACAGGACTCGGAGGGATCTGGAAACACATTCTTTTGACAGGAAAGAAAACATCAACGCCGTTTGCATAATTTCATAATCAAGGCGTGTGATAAAATTCAGCCATTCACTTTGATTTGCTGTCGTGTAATGAAATAAAGCTATCAGCTCAATTCTCACGAGTGGTTTGGCACCTGATAATAAACAGAAGGGAGTCTTGTTCCGTCTGGACTCTCTCCAGTATCTTATTTCCAGTGACTGAACCATTAAATGAACAAAGCATCTCACTTTAAATCCCTGCTGCAGTCAAATCCCATGTTTTATTGAGACCGACAACCTAGTGTACCTGAGGGTAGTGTGGTTTGAGAAAAGGTTTCCCTGTCTCTCTACCTCAAGGTGCCTCCTCTGCTCTCATGAGTGAGCGATGCACCAGCTTGACCTGCAGGGAGGTGTGAAAAAGTTCATTCTGTTCCTTTGATGTTACATGCAAGTGGAAGTCTGTCACATTTTGAGTGTAAGTGAACAAAACGCGGGGCCATAAAAGGTAAACTTAAATGTTAAAGCAAAGGTCTTTTCATATGGCATGTATCTGCATCAGCATTACTTTTATACAGGGCTGCCATCATGCCATTAATAAAGCAAAGTCAGGAGCAACTAGTCTGCTTAATGTGCATAATTCATAAAGCAAAGTCTAAAATATTCCATTTCATGATGGTGAAGGTAAAACCCTTGAAAACATTCTCTTTAGTTTCCCAGAATGGAGGTTCGGTTGTTCTCCTGTGACCTCAGCAACAATCTGAAATTGTCCCCAAAACAAAGAGACTGCCCGATGGATTGTACACTTTGTGGAAGTATTGAATGCATACTTTTATGGAGACCAATACTTAGTACTCTCTCCTGTTTTGTGTCTTGTACTATTTGTCAGTATTTACTGCTGCATGCTTTTGTACACTTCTAAACCAAATCTGTAACACATTTCGCTAACTTCCCGGTGCTCGCTAAATACAACGATTTTATTGGCAGGATCAGTTGGGAGGTAGTGGAGTGCTTCGATTTTTCTCTACATCCACCATTGAAGAGATGACCTTCAACAAAGCATTTAACTCCTATGTTTGGTAGTGAAGCAGCTCAGTGGCCTTCAGTGGAGGTCCTTGAACTGGATCAGCCCCAAGTGGAAAAACGGTGATCATTTGATCAACAGGGCACTGCACACTCTCTGGAGCAATAACTGGCTGACTGAAAAGAAAACAAGAAGAAATCCGACACTGGAGATTTTGGGGCATTATTGAGGAAGTGAACAGGTTTCGTTTTAAAGAATGTAAAAAAGCCATCGCTGTAGGGCATCACCTCCACCACCAACTTCTTTCGTATGCCTGTCAGTTTTTCTGCTTATTATCAATCTTTTAGAAGCAGCACGCCTGTAGCCTGTACAAGTGAGGAAAAACACATCCTCTAATACACACACACACACACACACACACACACACACACACACACACACACACACACACACACACGCGCGCGCGCACACACGCGCGCGCGCACACACCTTTCGATAATTAGGTTGGCAGTTGCCCTTCAGCCACTGGGAGAAAATATTCACAGATTTGTTGGTAGTCAGGTCTTCTGCGATGAAGCCCATGTTTTCAGCAAACACAGACGCTATAAAGAGAGAAGCACTACTTTCAGGTCAAGTTACACACACTGACCTTGGGTTAGAAGGAAACAAAAGGAGGGGCTGGAGGCCATCTAATCTCATTTTAGCCAAGTCCTACATCACTACTGTTTTTAGCAGTGACCTTATCGTTCCTATAAGAAAGCAAAACTGAATCTCACTGGGAAAAAAATGTGGGAGGTTTTTTGAGTTGTATTATTTGGTTGACAAGTCACTCATCATAGTGGAATAAAATGTTTCAACATTGGCCTTCAGTTACCTTTAAATTACTTGCAGAGAGATGAGCTGCTCCTCCATTCTTTTACTGCTGTCATGAAAAAAACCTGAAGGCCACGCATTCATCGCTACCTGCTGGTGTTCTGTGGCGCGAAGCTTACTGAAGTGCTTCAAAAACGTATGCAAATTCAAAAATCAAGGTGTCTCCTTTAAACATACGTGTTAGATCTCTGTTCAGTTAATTTTATACACATGCATCTTTACATATGTGACTGGATTTCTAAATGTCAAGATTATCCTTTCCGACACAAACCATATTTTGTTTGTTTGTTTTTTTACTTTTGTGGGTATTGATCCTCACGTACCTGACTCTCCCACCAGCAGCGTGTGGTCCGTGTGCTCCATCACAGCTCTCGCTACTCCAATGGCGTTCTTGATTCTTCTCAGGTCTGCAACTGCACCCACCTCCATTGTATCCCTGGCCACAAAGAATAGCCAGAAAATAAGCATCACTACTGGTTGACTGGACACAAGCGCTGTGGAATGTTTACTTGTCGAAGCGTGACGGAGCTGGGGTTTTTTTTGAGAGTGGGTCCTCGTTTCGTTTGTCTTGTGCGACAAGGAAACGAGTGATAGCCTCCACATTCCTGCCAGTGATGTCACACTGTGCCACCGATCTGTGGCTCTGATGCAGGTTTCAAACTTAAGAAAAATCTGCTTTTGCCGATGTTTTATTGAGGAACGGTAATGCATTCATCACGTTACACTTGTTAGACCTCAAGGGTACATATTCCGGTAACACTGAATGTAAACAGAACTTTTGTGTTTCCAAGAAAAAACATAATATTTTCTAGATATTATCTTTAACTCTTACACGTTACATGGTTGCGATTATCTCTTTATAGTGTGATGCAATTCACTAGAAATGCCTGGTGATAAAAACCTCTGAGGCTGCAGCTTGTTGTGGTGCTTCTAATATTGATTCACCTCAACCAACTAAAGTCTCCTTGTTGCCATAGAGTTGAGTGTCTCGCAGACACAAGATCAAACAATGAACGTTACACTTTGAATTTATTACAGAGCTCATATTTATTGCAGGGCTGTTCCATTGGATCGCATATAACTGTACAGGTGTTTCGATTCCTCTGCTCAGTCAAAGTGTGCAATATGTCTGCTGGTGATTCTCACGCAGCTTTATTGGATAGTGAGTGGGAGGCTATCCTCTCCCCACAATGTATTCATGACTATGTCACCAAAACAAAAAAAAGTGTTTTCTTCCTGCCAAATGGAAGAAGGAACATTCCATATGGTAATAACAAGCTGCTTGCCTTTTGTCTGGCGTCGCGAAGCTGACATTTGCCTCCCGTGATAACTCCTGAATGTGTAAATGTTTGTAAGAATGTAATAACTGGCAAGCTTTCAGATCCAAATGAGAATCTTAATCAGTGCTTTATTAAAGAGAGGCTGGCTGCAAAGGTCAACCAGTTACAGCCGTAAATGTTAAAAACAGAGAGATAGCACAACTTGTGACAGTAACATGCTGACAGCTGCTGGTGCATAATTTCAGTGGCCTTTTTGAATTAAATACAGGTCATTTATGTTCAATCTATTTCATGTTTTTTTTTCTTTTTTTGTTTTATGGAATTCAGAACAACAGCATTGATAGAAATCCAAGCATAAACAGAAGATTTGCAAAGATAAAACTGGGCTTGTACTGTCTCACACAGCTGCTTTCAGGTGGCACAAATGGCAGCTGGATAGAAACCAAACAGCTGTTCCAAATAGCCACACGCACATTCTACATGTTACCCATCTTCGTAATCGACTGCTTCTTCCTGCTGCATTACAAATATTCGTAACCATCTCATTTCCTATTTTTGCTTTCAACTAAAAGCGCAGTTCATGCCCGTCCGTGGTTTACCCGTTCATGATCATGGCATCCAGCGTGGTCTCTCCGGACTCATCTGGGCTCCCACCATAGCCCACGCTGCCATGACACTGTTCCATCTCGCAGCGGGCACAGCCCTTCTCCACTGCATCCAACACTGAGCCACCAGACTGCAGGGTACTCCATGCTACAGTATAAAACAGAGCACAGTGAAACATTCAGTACACGATAAACTACAAGGAAGTAAACACTGTTCACCGGTCACATGATATTACAGTGGCCATGCAACATTGTTGAGCTTAGTTTTGTCCTGGGAGAGGTAAGATAAGGTCAGTTATAAACAACCATGCTGGGAAAGAAAGTTTGCGTCCTGTTCTGAGACTTTACCGTATAATTCATATCTTGTTTTATAGCAATTTTGACAGCTAATGTAAAATGATCTGATACCAGAAAACACGTTTAGCAAACCACATATTACTTCAGTTGAGCGTTAAATGTTATTTACAAGTACTGGTTTCTCATCCTATAAATAGTGAACAACAATCTCCCAACTCAGCGTGCTTTCTTGGAGATTATGATTTTAAATGATGTTAAATATGAAGGGTAATTATTGAAATTCAATGAATCTATTTGTCCAGTTTACATATCTGCACAGATGAGTTGAAGGTTCAGATGTTTCAAGTCATTTAGGATCAAATACCCAACAATTACAGAAGCAGTCGTCAAATACTGGGTCTCAAGTTCCCTCCAACAATGCCAATTAAATATGCTAATTAAATATGTATATAAAGGAAATCGCGCAAGTAAAAAAAAACTAAATGAGATGCTAAGATATAAATTAGTAGTAGACCATTATTGCAAACAAATAGGCTGAATTTTAACAGTAATGTACTAAATTGTGTGTGTATAAATATATATATAAAGATGACGCATGAGATGACCACTACGATGGATTCCTAATAAATGGAATGTGAGCTGACAAGCATTTGGTCACTGATCCCCCAAGTGCCCACGGGGGATCAAAATACCAACTGGCAGCACTGTCACCAGCTTGCCACTAAATTCTCAGACCATCACACTGTGTTCAGCGGGATGCCACCACCAATTCCTCCTCTTATCACTTATGATTCATCCATCTATAAATTCTGTCTGTCTACCATCTTTGGTAAGTGCTCTTGTCTCAGGATATAATTCTTTTTTCTTTTCTTTAACATATGAAACTCAGCATTACAGTCCTTTACACTCAGAAAACACAGCAGAATGTAAGAGGAGATTCGCCTGCTATTCTCAGCTGCTTCTGTAAGCCCCCTAAGGAAAAGAGATCTGCATGGGCGGATCAATGGGGGCTCACAGACTACACTTTTAAATATCTACCCACAGAACAGATAGCATTTTTCATTTTCACACCCGCCTCGGGGAAAATAGGTGATGCACATCTGATAAATTAAAGGCTATCCATCTATCAAATGGGGAGATTTTTTGAGGGAACTTTAATCACCTGCAGGTTTTGATGATGCCGCTTGAGATGTTTCGAGCACCATTTCTATCATTTCTTTTTTCGTGTTGAGCTGTGCGGCTGGTTGAAGTCCACTCGACAGATAAGTCACAATATTTTCAGTTTCAATTTGAACATGTCCGATGTATCATCTTGTAGGAAATCAAATAGGTAGAACCGACCTGGCAATTGGTTATGGTGCTTGCCAGGGTTTGCACATCTCACTCTCTGTCGTCTTGGCCAATAAGATGACAGAAAATAATGAAAAACGCCTTTCACTACTAAAACCCAAGGAGATGTCTTAAATGTTTGGGTTTTTTCTTCGACAAACGGTCCAAAACCAAAGGAGATAAGACAGCGACAAGCTGATATATTTCATTGATAAATGACAGAAACAACTAATCGGTGGATTATAATAGTTGCTGATACATTTTCTATCCAGCGACTAATGGTTTCAGCTGTGAATATGTCATCAGAACTCTAATCAGGAATGAAATGGAAAAAATTCATTCACTTAGATAATAACAACATTTTTTGGGCTATGATGAGTCATCTAATAGCAAAATGACACAGTGCTCAGCTATGACCATTTGCTACTAAATTAATTCATAACACTACAGCTCCTGCTCTGCAACAAGACTGTTAGAAATTAGATGTTACTTAACAATTCAAAGTAGACGCATGTCACAAAACACAAGGCCGAGGATGTCCCAGAATAACAACAAATCATATCAGACGTGTTGATGTGTCTGATACATGGTATCCTCTAATGTCATGGCTTCTAATGGCTTATCTGCTAAATTCATGTGTACCGGCTTGAAAATGTCATTTCTTTTTAGACTGTGAGGCTTAATAACAGCATTAGGAGAATTTATTTTTACGATTTTAGTTTTTTTAATACTACTTTGCAGGTACAGGTGACCAAACGACTGTTTTCATCTTCATAATGAAATTGAAAGTATAGAATACACGGTACAGTATATTTGCTGTATAATATATTGCAGATTAGTGCTGCAAACATTAAAGTACAGGAGCCTTTATTGCAGAATTTCCTGCAACTGATCTGTCCAGTGATTATTTTTAAGGCCTACAGAAGCAATGCTTTGATGTGCAAAACGATTAAGATAATAATAATAACCGTGACGTACACACATTTATATACAACAAATAAAGCCTTTATATTATATACATTTTGGGTGGTATGTTTCTCTGCAGATTTTGGCAACAATGTCTCCAGACGGAATGAAACTTTTGAAACAGTTCCGTATAAACACGCAGTCACGTGACTGTACGGCCTAACTTTACCTGCAGCCGTCGCATTCTTGAATGGCCACGTATTGATAACGAGAGGTAGCGAGGACAGTCCAACTGGAAACAGTAGCGTTAAAGTAGGAATCAGGAGCGATGCAAACATGTTGCCCTGACAAACAGAGAACTGTTGACGGTATTTCCTTTTCATTGATCTTTGCTCACGCCACCGTTAGTATGTAATATCCCGGCATACTGTCAGACAGAGCAGGTTGAATACATATGATATGTTTTCAGAGAGAGTTCGCTACACTTTGGTTTAATGCAGCGTTGTATTTAAACGTCCTACAAAGGTGCTGTCTCTGCTTCCTTGTGTCACATGTTGAGTGGGCGGCTTCTTCCTTAAAGGGGCAGTACACTTCGGAGTTGTGGCTTTACTATATAAATGACCTCGGATAACAAAAAAGAAAAATCAGGTAGCCTACATATAACATCCTTTATATATTCAACCAATGCAGCAGTTGCCTTAACCAGATTTTTCTCAAAAACAGTGTCAACACTTCTTTGCCTTTGTGAACATTTTGAAAAATATAATTGTGGGAAAATAAGTGTATACTAGGGAAAACATTCTGAATAATACAGAAGGTACTCAATTATTCTGTGTGATATTTACAGGAAGGGAAATAATGTTGTCAAGTGGCTGGCAATGTTGTGCAATATAAAATCTAGGCTAGCCATGCTAATTAGATAGAAAATGTGTTTAGCTATGTAGGCAGGCTGATGTCCACCATCATGCTAAATGCCAGCATGTTTGGATAATACCTGTTTTGCAGATGGCAGTGCAATGTACTGTTTCAGTATCGCCACCGTTGGCAGCACTGAGCAGTGGCTGAGCAGGTGATGGGGAAGTCATGTTGGATTTTAACAGCAGCCATTTTGACATGTCACAGCAGAAAGAATAGCACAAGTTTAATAAGTAATATCATCGAGGCGTGCATTCCTTTCAGGTGTGCTGTTTGCAGGTCCCTGCTGCTGTGCATGCTGGCTCCTTCCTATGGTTTAAAGGAACTTAGCCGTCATTAACTAAAACCTTCAAGTCAAAAGGTCTGCTGTCAGAAAGGACCTGCTGACATGAAAACCCTTATTAGGGTAAGTTTTGCTTTAAGTGACTGACATCCACTTTTTCTCTGTTAGATTACTGAGAAGTTCACTTTCCCCCCAGGTGACTTTGTATTTTCATATTAAAATCCTTCCAGTGAAGAATTTTAATGAGCATTGCACCTAAACTGAGTGGGCTGACTGGGCAGCTCTTTTAGAACTAACATCCAGTAATTCATACAGGTTCTGCAGGATGACCTTTGTAACCTGGCAGAGTTCACTGTTTGCCCTCATTCACACCAGAGTGCTCAGACCACTTCAGCTAAAACCACCTGACTGTGCTGTTGGCAGCTTGGGATCGTGGTGACTTTTCTCAAGGGATTCATTCACTGTGGAGATGCCGGGAAACCGAGGTAATCATTTGCAGCTAGCTGATGCTCCTGCTTGTGCTTTTAGTAGAGGTCTTGGCTCAGGACAGTCTGTTTTGTGCTTGGCAAAAAAAGCTGCCCTTGTTGCTGACTGTTTCTCTGTCCAGTATCAGTGTGCTTTTACAACAATACAGTTTGTCAGAGAGGCATGCATTTGTCGCAGGGTCTTTAAGGCTGTCCTGCATGTGCTTAGATGTCATAGCACCTTCTGCCTGCTTTTCTATCAATCTATTGCATCTACAGGTACATCAAAGGCACTGATTGAGCATCCAGGCTATTTTATTTGCTCTCTGTTTGGAACACGCGTTATGCCTTCATGCTATTGATTACTCTAGTGAAAACATTCATTTTTGAATATTCTCACGTACCTCATATTTTTTTTATTTATGTGCTAATTTGTTCTAGGGCATAGTTCTGCCTCATATAGTTGATATTATTTTGGGATTTGTTTGAGGGCTTGCATTAATACTGTTTAATTTTGGCTTTATGGAAAATATGGCGATTGTCACACTATAACTAGTCATATTTACATTTTTCTCCACAGACTTTATATTTAGCTATAAGCATTAGAACATATGTTTACTCAAGATATTACTTTAATGTACTTCACCATTCTTTATTTTCCAGGTAGGTGAGAGCACCTTGATTGCCTCTAATAGCAGCATGCATCCATTAGTTACAGCATATTTCCCTTGTATGAAGACACTATTTGTATCTTGCCGTTTATTTAAAGAAGAAGTCTGCACGATCACTGAGCTACATCGCAAAAGAGTGGATGCTTGGGTTATGTGAAGTTTTCATAAAGAGTAGAGCATTACTGTACAGCCAGAATAATCAGGCAGTTGCTTGATGCTGATCTTATGTTAACAGTGTCCATCAAAAACTGATGAAAGCTGAAAGTCCAAAGAGTGTAGCTGTGTCTCGATTCAGAGGTTGGTTCTTCCAAAGGATGTTCTCCACAAAGGTTGGTCTCTCGGAAGATTAAAAGTCTAGTCTGAGCCTGCACCTCTTTCCAAAATGAGAACAAGAGACCAAAACTAATTGGACATTCAGGCAGCGGTCCTCATCAACTCGTGAAGTAAAAAGTTGATTACCAGGCAGTTGCTCTCAAATGAACAGAGAGTGTACCATTGGTTAATCGGGATAATGATGATTATAATGATTCAAAAATAGATGAAGTCCATGAGATAAAAAAAATACTTGCAAGAGCACATATAATGTGATATATCTATGACAAGAATAACCTCAATCCCACACTGTCAAAGTCCAAAAAGTAACTTTACTGTGACTTAGTAAAGTTTTTGATTAGCCTCAGACATAGTGTCAAAATAAGAAATGTAAGTTCTGAAAGGTTTTATTTTCTATAAAGGACTGCAAGAAACAGAAGATAACCCCTTTTGTAATGGAATACACTGTACCCAAATGTATCATGATTGATTACTTTATTTGTCTGTATGCTATAAATAAGGGAGCAGACAATCGATACAGAAGCCCAGAAAAGTCTAACGGGCTCATAGATGTTCTTTTTTTCCACTGTGCATGTGGCATACGTGAGTCCTGTGAAAAAGTGTGCTCCACTCCTTGTTTTCCCTGCTGGGTTCTGTTCATAAAAATAAAATTGCATGACCATCTAACACACTCATACCTGCTGTCCAATGTAGATCTTATTGGCCTATCAACGAGAGAACCAATGATGAATGCAAACCTTTAGATTTAATGGTTTGGATTTTGATTACAAGTCACACATCAAAATAAATTTCCTCGGAGAGCCGTTTTAGCGACAGTCATCAGTTAAGTGTCATCTTTTAATAATTTGAGCATATAAATCAATGTTCCATCAGTCCTTTCTTCATCTCCTTCAATTTACCTCCTGGTAAGAAGCAGTTGATCGTGACAGAGTGAAGGAAATGGGTTGTGGTGAAAAGTTTTGGCATACTCTCCAAGTCATACCATATGGCACTGCCTTGACACTACATAACTCCTGCTGGGTCTGGGATTTTCTTTTTAAGTTCCTGGAATAACATATCCCAACGGAGGAGGCAAAGTGTCCCTCAGAACAGAAAACTTGATAGAATTGGATCCTCTCATTTCTTGCCAAACAAGAACAAAGCGTAGGCCAGGCGGAGGGAACTAACAATATAGTCTAACCTTGAGACGTGGACGCCAACAGCGTGCCCTCTTTTACATTATTCATATGAAAAATACAATTTTCACTTATATTTTATTCATTGGTTTTTCCTTAAACAATGGGAAGTCCTAGTGTGGTTTTGACAGGGGTGGCTGACGGAGAGAAAATGGATGAGAGAGAGAGTATTATTACTTTCACCAGTGTTATTGATCGAAATTAAAGAACAGCTGTTAAAAAAAATAGCTTCTTAATAATAACTTCATCAGTCACCGATGTCCTTTGAAGTTGTTTCATAATGTCCTTCATAACAGTCTCAGAGGGTATACGCAATGTCAATACAGGTGAGCGCAATGGCATCTCAAAAGATGTGTGGATACATGTGTGGAAACCACAACACCACTGTGTGTAATAGCTGGTGGACAATGTCCTCTTCCTGATGGACGGCTGCTGACAGACTGTTGTTGCAATGTACAATGGGGGGTTTAAATTATAGCTTAGGTGATACTGGATTATTAAGGCCGTTACTAATTCAAGAGTTCAGTAATTATATATCAGCTGATGTAACTTTTTATACAAACAAAACAGGACATTTAGTTTTGTTTTTAAATCTCACCACTGCTCTTTGGTGGACAACCTATCCAGACACTTTCTATATGACCAAAAACATACCTTTGGCATTTTTGTACATGCACGGATATTGTTCCCAATGAATCCAATAGCAACCCTGTTTCTCCTGGGTTGTCTCATTGACTTAATATTTTAACTTTATGCTTACTTACAGCCAAGAGAAGAGACCCAATAGAAAACGTTGTATCAGTAGAAACGAAAGGGTTATCTTGGTTCTTGGGCCATGTTTAAGCCCAGGGAGATATCGTAGATAGGTTGGTTTGTCAAAATAGATGGTGTTTATGTATAAATTTAAATTTAGTTGTTTATTATTTTGAAAGATAGGAAATGGCTTCTTTAGAAATAAAGTAATCTTATGGCTGAGATTTTTTCTTCAACAATTCTTTCTGTTTCATTGTTAACAAGTTGGGCCCACAATGTCAGCTTAAGAATCTGCTAAATTGTGTTATTCATCTTGATATTAAACTTTATCTTCTTGCTGATGTTGTAGATGCTGAGAACAAACAGTTAATTAATGCGTTTAGTTGAGGGAATTCCATCCCGGCATTTTTTTTGTCAAGTGTTTACACAATTTAGCAAATCAGCATTTTTCAATTAATCCTATGAACGCAGAAAAGGAAGACGGAACACAAAAAAATCCACTGCCATCCCAAGAGTTTTTCTACTTTATCTTGAATGCCAGCAAAGTCAATTATCTCTTTTTGTAAGTTTCTCCATGGTTTCCAAAACAGATGGTTTACCGGTTTGTCCAGAGACCTGTCTTTGTAACAAAGTTGCAAAGGGAAAAGTTCAGATGGCACCATTGACAGGTCTGTTGAAAGATCAGTTGACTTTCAAAGGCAATAAATGGGGTAAAATGCCAACTAGGTAAGCTGCGATACCAGCTGTCAGCCACAAGAACAAGAAAAAAATCTCAGTTGATGGCTGGCACTGGACGAAGTATTCCACAGAACAGATCTGTCCTCAGAGAAAACATAACCCAGATCTATCAAACAACATCAGTTTATAAAGTACTCCCACCTGAAAAGTACTTTTCATGAAGTCACAAAAAATACTGGAAGAATTGTCCATATATTTCCCTTTTTTAAAGCATAGCCAAGGAATCCCAATTACCTAGCTAATTGCTAATATATTTGACACACCTTCTCTCACACGTTTATTGGCTAACTGTTTGAGTGACTTGTCACTTAAAAGCTTTGGAATTTTTGTCAATGAGAATTTTGTTTATATAAGTGTATCAACATTGAATTTTGTAGCACTTTACATTACAACTCAGTGACAACGTGGTAATAGTGGGGTAATAGTTTGATAATAAATAATTAATTAAGTAATACCATGTACCATCTACCAAATTTATAATGCTGACATTCATCTTCCCTTGTGTTCCAAACCTTCCCTTTTGTTTCAAGGTATGGCTGTATAACTTTTATGATATATTCATACATTTTGGTTCAATACACAACATAAAACTTTCAATAAACCAAACATTGAGAGGCGTAATGATTACAGGACTTGGTATTTCACCCAAATGGGTGTGCTTTAAGTGGGATGATTGCTGTTGTTCTTGCTTTCTTTTGGATACTGACTGTGCATTGTTGTTACATACATACATACATACACACTCATTTGGTAAATAACTGTTTTTCCCACCATTGTTGCATGTTTAAAAAACAAATGACAATAAAAGAAAAAATTATCACAAAATAGGTTGAGAGGAAGTGATTAACTGTACTTTGAACTGCAAAAATCTTTTGGCTCAGAAATGTTTACGGGAAGGAAAAAAAAGCCCCCCCCCTGGCTAGTTTTAGTACAGGGGCTGTCTTCTCATTATGCTCATGTTTTCAGGCAGCTCTGAGATAAGTCACACAAACGCCTACATTGCATATCACTGTATGTAAAATCACTCTTGTCAACACTGTCCTATACAGACATTTGTATACTATGCACATCATGTTAAAATGTCAGTCATTCAGTAACAATTCCTCATTTGAGCCAATCCATTGTACAAACCATACAATGTTTTTGAAACATCCATTCATGTCAACTCTTGAGCTCATGTTAGCAAATCTGCATAGTCAGTCAGCCATCTACAGAGGCTTCAGGAGCTTAGATACAGCTGTACTGTTTGTGATGGAATGTTTGAGTCTTCTGCAAACTAGGATTTGAGGCCATCCAGTGTTTGCTTTTTCATTTAGTTGAAGCGTGCTGAACAGACTGTCAGACATGCCGGATTAAAGATAAATCCATGCATGCACTTCTAAATAACAGTCAGACTTCTAACTAACAGGGAGACGCTGCCCAGTGAGATGTCATCTACACTGTGCCTGCAGCTCCAGGGGGAGAAATACGCAAGTTTACCAGAGTGTGCTTTACAATGTAATGATACAACCCTGTTTGCGGGTGGATGAATTCTTGTGAGAAATTTTCAACCTGCTGTACATTCTCTTTTCTCTAACAAAAGTTAACTGAATAAAGAGCATGTTTCTGTGTGTGCAGCGGGGCACAGTGTGCTCTGCTATATCTGCTTTAATAATGGTGGCATAAAAATACTTTAAAGCTTTTATGCACTATGCCAATATTTCCTGAGCAGCAAACCTTGGAGCTCTTCCTTTTTCACACTGTACATTATTCTTGTTGCCTGATTTTTTGGACTTTGTATAGGCACGAATTTGGCGATACGATACGTATCACGATGCAGGGGTTACCATTCAATATATTGCAATCCTGTACGCAAGGCAGTATATTGTTTTGTTATATTGTTCATTTTTTATGCAATCAGGACATTGGAATCTACATTTGCTTTTATCAATTCAATTCAATTTATTTTTGTATAGCCCAAAATCACAACTTACAAATTTGCCTCAGAGGGCTTTACAATATGTACACATTTGACATCCTCTTGTCCCAGGACCCTTACATCAGAACAGGAAAAACTCCCCCAAAAAACCCCTTTAATGGGGAGAAAAGAGGAAGAAACCTTAGGGAGAGCAACAGAGGAGGGATCCCTCTCCCAGGATGGACAGAAGTGCAATAGATGTCATGTGTAGAAATCACAGTAAACTATTCATTTAAAATCAATTAAATGTTTGAGAATCCATACAGTATTACTCAACATAATATCGCGATACTCGAGTGTATCGATATTTGACCGTATGGCACACACACACCAGACATATTTGTCTCTGACGTATATTAGTGTGCAAAAATGGCCCACTGACGATTCATCTTCCTTTTTATTAATGTAAGCAACATTTATCTTGGGACAATAAAAGAAAATCTATTATTTTGACCTGCTCACTGTGTACGCCCTTCTTTCACTGTACTCTCTAGTACTAAGGTATAATGTACTCCTCTGTATGCTGCAGTTTTATGATAAATGATGCAATAGGTTGTAGCTTGTTGGCCCAATATATGAAAAGTGGCAACAGGAAATTTATTTTTATTTTTTTCACTTAAAGGAGATTCCTCTCCTCGGGAATCAATTTAAATAAAGTTGAACAAAGAAGGCCCTCACACACACCAATGAAAAATTGTACTTTGGGATTCATTTAAAGAAATACATTAATTAAATACATCCCTTGCGAAGTTACACCTTGAGCAAGGCTCCTTAATTCTATTACGTGCATTTTCTGTGCTGCTCTTCACTCTTCACTGCTCTGCTTTTGTTGTCACAACTGATAAATTTAAACACCTCGGTAGAGGATTTAGATGTACTCCACACACTGCGGCAGGTCCATTAAAGTCACTCTGCTGGGAGGGGAAGGCGCTGTTTAGACAAGGGGAAGTGACAGAACAGTGCTCATCAGTAGCTTTAGTGATCCAGCGAAGTCAATCACAATGTAATTGTGCCTCTGATCCAGGGGATGGGGCTGAAGCATTAACTACACAGTGCTGTTCGGCTATTCTACTTATGACACAGTGTGTCTAATGATAGAGCTGCAGTCTTGCACTCGCATGACTCTCGCATGATTGTAAATTGAATTGCGGCTCACACTGAGGCAACAATAGATTCTTTTCAATCAGATTTCCAAGTGGCTAAGGTGACGGCCTGCTGACGCGTCTGAATAATTGTAAAGGCATCATAACAGCATTTAATAACATAAAGAAAAAATAAAATGGATGTTGGACTATTCTCCTGAAAATACAGTGCTGCCCACATGGGAAACTGTAGGATTCTTCCAGTACACTAGCTTCAACTACTGCAAAAACCTGATCCCTAAACATCGTGGAAATATCTTTTGGAGGGGTTTGTGATGTCTTTAGAGGAGAAAACTTCTTGGTAAATGTATCACAAAAACCACAGGTATTACTCCGGAGAGTTACATTCCTCTTCACGCATAAGAGAGCAAGAAGAGGCATTTTTCCCAGCATTGGCAATGGCACACCTGTCTTTTCTTTTTTTGGGCTCTCTATTCCCTGCTGCCTGAGAAGTCCTGATAAGACACACAAGTGTCTGGGGAGGAGTATAACCTCAGCATGTTGAGGTGGGATTCAGATGTTTGATAGAGTGACTGATTAACTGTTTTTATTTTTTATTTCATTCTTTTAACTCCCTGATGTTGCTGAGGAACATTGTGATGGTGGGGCCATTCCAGTTTTTCTGCCAAGCCACTGTGATTGATGGTAGGGATTAAATTATTTCTGACATTGTATTCCTGGCAGACATGCAATTTGCTCTCAAGCTCGGCTACTGTAGGGCCATTCGAGTGGCAGAGCTATATCGAGAACTTTTCCTTTCTGTTGCAGAAAATCTATGCAGATTTGTTCATTTAAAATGTGAAAACTGCAATCTAGAATACTAGACCCCAGCAAAAAATCCATCAACGACTTTTGACTTAAATGTCCTCAGTCCAACAGCCCGACATTCTTTTAATTTGGTGAATTAAATGTTGTTGTTTTTGCTAATGTACTTAAAGGATGCATGCAGAACTCCAAATATGAGTTGATATGTACCTCAAAATATGACCACAAATAGATATGATGTGCTATGAAATTAAATAAGTTTCATTCTAATGAAGATTATTTGGCTGTATAGAATGAGATGGGCACGCATTTACAGTAAAGGTGAGATATAGGGTTGTAGAATTACTTTTAATGTTTTCGCCATGGTTATTAAGCAAGATACATTTCGATCAAAATAAAACGAAAAGGCTGCTGAGATTCTTGGTTTTTCTGTGTTAATCTGTCTCTTAATATGTTCTGACTTCAGCCCCAAGCCCATTAATTCCTACTAAAATCGTAAAACGGGTCACAAATATACACTTATATTTTTTAAAGTAGGCTAAATAATTTTCTAAAACAGCTGGGCTTTATAGTGTTTAACAAACGTTAATCAAACGGGAGTAAATAGGGCATTTGTTGGGGACGTTTGCTGCACTAGTGAGCATGAAAGGCAGAAGGCTGGTGATTGTGGGATTGTCTGAACATAAAGTGGTCATGGTATTGAAGAAACACTTCACCCAATCAGCCCTGGCTTATTAATGTGTTTCTGTTTACAGGTTTATGGCACAGAGGAATCAGCTACATACAGAGTTTGGATACACAGACGAAATGTAGTCGCATCAATCGGTTATCGGTTTTGGTCTTTTCATATTTCAATTGAATGTTGTCATACAACTCTGCAAAAATACAATGCTCCGCTTGTAATAACAACCCTGATGAAGGAAAAGTAGCTGCAACCGTTTGAGGACCAAAACATTCTGGTATATCAGAGGGTTGTTGTGTGATTAGTGTAATTGTGATGGACTTTTATTGAAGCACGACACCACTCTGCACTTTGCTGTGCATGCATTCTCAATATTGAGACATTGTTTAAGAAGATGACAACGTGTAAGAGTTCTAATCGAGTTGAAGATAAATACATATGCTCATCGGCCGTTCTCGGTATTACTTTCCAAAATGTTAGTCTGACATCAGCCTTCACCTCTCTGTAGTCCTCCATGTAATCCTTTCATGTTTGGGAAACTTAAGACGTTATTACTCGATGAGTTTGGGGTCAAGGGCCTTCGTCTGACTTTGTATCAGTGTTTTTGTGTCCTAAAGAAGTAACTCGTGGAAGCCCTCAGTCACTTCTCACAGAGGGAATACAGCCTCCCATTAGGGATTGAGCCAACTACCTTATTAATTAGCCTTTGCAGCTTTAGGCCAACCTGCTAACCCATTTAATGAGTAAATAATTGCTTCTTAGGTCTTATGTCATCATGTCTTTTATTAATATGGGAAGTTATCTCAAAATTACTCTTGAACCCTCGGAGTGCCAAAAACGAATTTAGAGCAGAGGAGAATTTGGCCCAAAGATCTTTCTTTGGGCCATGAATCTGAGAGGATTGGTTCCAAAATAAGATAAATTCCCATTTGATTCCTGAAGGATTTTAAGAATTGTCGAAAGACTTTTTGACAAGGGATTGTTATCAAATAATTGGAAAAGTACATCCAATTTAAATATCTTTCTCGAACTTGCAAACAGATAAATGAAACTGTTGGCTCCCTTTCAGTTGTTTGGTTATTCCTTTTACCTTACTTTGTTTTCACTTTCAAACTTTCACACTACTGAGACTAATCATTCTTTAGATTTACTGAAAACAGATTCATTATAATTATACGAATAACAATGACCATACAAAGTACAGTAAGTCACTTGCAGAGTGATGAATAGATCCATTATCAGTCCCCAGGGTCAAACTATCAGCGGCAGCGGAGAAAAACTGGTAATTCTAGTAACTCGTATCATTTTACATGTTGAATTAACTTTGAACAATTCTCTGAGGCCTCAGTGGGTCTCTGCTAAGCGAGTAATTGCCATCCTTCTTTCCACTGCAAATCAATAACTTGTCTTTCTTGGTCTACAGCCAACATGTGATTGATATATTACAAATCAATGAGGGTTTTTAAGGAGTTGATATCCTACACTGCCACGATGTGATGTCATCCATTCTTTGTGTCAGCACTGGACTGTGTTCCTCTGCCGTTAATCATGTCATGAAATGGATGTGTAATGTCTTATAAGTAGATTGTGTTGTCGCTAACTGATTTCCCTCCTTAGAAGATTGGTAATCATTTGGTTGACTGTCAATATACAGGGAAGGTTTAGTGTGGGAAGTTTTACTTTTTTTAAGAAAGCTGAAACATATAATACTTAATTTCATATATAAATCACATGAATCAGATTGGCCTATTGATAGTTCAGGGGCATGTTGTTGGCAACTGTGTACTTAAGTGTAACAATGCATATTGTCAGCACTTTAAGTTCTTCTTAACTTCTTAAAGGTGCAGTGTGTAGGATTTGGCGGCATCTAGGTAAGGTTGCAGACTGCAACCAACTGAAACCTCTCCCATGTGCCAAGTGTGTAGGAGAACTACTGTAGCCGACACAAAAACATGCATGGACAGAATATATTCTTTTCAGTAAAAAGCTTACATGTAGAATATAATATCTCCCTAAATGCTACAGACTGTTCCTCTATCCATCCATCCATTGTCCTCCGCTTATCCGGGGTCGGGTCGCGGTGGCAGCAGTCCAAGCAGGCTGACCCTGACCTCCCTCTCACCGGCAACATGTTCCAGCTCATTCTGGGGGATCCCGAGGCGTTCCCAGGCCAGCTGGGAGATGTAATCTCTCCAGCGTGTTCTGGGTCTTCCCCGGCGTCTCTTCCCAGTTGGACGTGCCTGGAAAACCTCCAGTGGGAGGTGACTGTTCCTTTAAGTAACAAAATACCAGATAATAAAAAAAGTCAAATATACCTTATTTGCTGATTTTAAGTTTCTGTTCTACAACTCCGATTATGTGACCTACTTTCTCCATTTAGAAAATGTAGGGCTGAAAGTTATCCGCAGTGAATGTGTTTAAATCACCTTCTCGCCTTATACAATCTGCACTTCATTTAGCTGGTAAAGTAATGACCGTCAATGGGTTTGTATATAACCTACTTAGAGGACATTATGCTGGAGAATGTGCTAATTAGCAAGAACAATGCTTGCACTGGCATTGCGAAGGCATCTAGTTCTTGCCCTCGAAAGCTCAATGAATGTATTAATTGTGTGGGGAACCACAATAAATATTGTATTGAAATACTCTTATAATAATAACATAATTGTATTGGAATAATTATTTCTTTAAGCAAACTGAAATATGCTTACCATTTATGCCACGCTTCACCAGAAAGTGTAACAGTGCGTCCGCTCCCCTTTATTTCCTTCTGGATGTAATTCAGATGTTTAAATTTTGGAGAGATCACCACCCTATATTAAATATAAATATAATTAAATATATTAAATATAATCATATAACTATATTTAGTAATTTAATTGTCATTTGAACATGATTTACTTTTATGAAAAGTCATTTTCAGCTATAGAGTGATAAGACCTGAGGCATTCAGTCAGAAATCAGTCACTTTCTTACCTCACTCCTTTCAACGGACGTTAACCTAAATGAGAGTGTTGGAACGTGGTTTGATTAACAAGAATGACCAACCATTCAGGAGACAGGGGCCCTCAAAGTTGACCCATGCATGTTGGAAGCCCACCCCACCTAAAGACGCATATCTTCTCTCCTCATTGATGTTTGAAAACAAGTCAGAAAATGATTGATTTCTGACGGAATGCCCCACTTATTTGTTTTCCACGAGCCCTGGTATCACTTGACCTATGAACTATGACCAAGCATTATGTATACACACACACGTACACACAAATTGTTGTCTTCTGAACCTTGTGAACACATGACAATGTGCAGGTAGTGATTTTAAGTCGTCGTGGCAGTGTGTCTGCGGACATTTCTGAGCATTAGAAAATGCTCCTTTGCTGCCATTCATGCTGATGCCTAACAGCTATGACAACAGCTGCGTTTTGACTGGCTGGTTATGAGGCAATTTGTCAAAACTCCTGACAACTTCGACTAGAAATTCTGCAACAGAGGAATGTAAGTGTCAGTCCAAGCTTTGTAAAGCAGACAGGCGGCAATGAGTCAAGATGTGGCGCTAAAGACGGAATACGTTTCTGACCCATCCTGAAGGACCGGGTCATGTGGATGTCGAAATGTGTTTGTCCAAGCTAAAACACATGAGTGATGGGCGTGTACTAAGATTTATCTTTGGGGAAAGAAATCGCTGGTGTGGCATATACAGTTTAAGTGTCTATGTAGTGCTGAAACAATAAGTCTAAACTTTAACAATTTAATTGGGTAGTAGTAGATGAAATTATAAGGCAAACAATTCTGAACCCACTCTTGTTCCAGCTTCTTAGATGTGAGGACTTGTCCTAATTTTCCATGTTAATACTAGTATTGTTTTATTTAATAAAGAATCCAATCATAACTCAAATATACCGTTAGTCGGACAAGATTTAAAGGAAAAGTTTGACATTTTGGGAAATCCTTTCTTGGTTAGATGAGAATATCATTATGGCTCTCCTGCTCTGAGGTAAATATAAAACATGAAACTACGGCATGCTGCTGGCTAACTTATCTAAATACAAAGACAGGAAACGGGGAAACCAGTGAGCCTTACTCTGTCCAAAGGTGACAAAGTCCACCACCAGAGATCACTTATTAACACACTTTGTTGATTCCAAAAGAAAAATCAGTTATGTGCAAATTATATTTAACCCACAGATATGAGTCTTCTCGTGTAACTCTGAGCACAGAAGTGTATTACCTAAAATGTCAATTTTGTCCCTAAAAACGTCACATATTGTATTGTTTTGTGGACATATTGTTGACTGAAATAGAGTTATTTGAAAAATAATTATTTTCACTCTTGGTTTGTAAAGAATGTTTTCATGTGAAGATCAAGGCCAACTTTTGTATGTCTTTGTCATCTTTTCAGAAGCGGTTTCTTGAAATGAAATACAGATTTGATAGTTTTCAACTACAGTCCATGCATTTTCTTTTACAACTCATCACCATCAGAGCTGTGGATGTCATATTCTATAAGCATTTGTTTGCCGGTGTCATTCAAATGGAATTTGACCAAAACACACTTCTGAGATGAAAGAGAAGGAAAAATGTCCTCTGCTGTGTTTTGCACAATCCTCTTGAATGCAGCCTTTTAAGGAATATCTTCCTGATCTTCACAGATAACATAATGGCTCAAACGTTTCAACGTTTACTCCACGGAAAAAAACACTTGGGATGGAAAATTGAATATAATTCATGGCAAAGTAATCAAATCCGTTTCTTTTGGGCGCTGACCAGTGTTCCCATTGCTTCCTAGAACACAACCAGTTCAATTGAAGTTAATTAGAATGAATGTAGCAGGAATTATTTGGACGATTGAGACAAATAACCAATCTGTGGTCTTCAATTGAATTGTTTTGTTGGCAATAGAGCTTCCAATCAGGGTTGGACACCTCTCTCCTCTCCCTGCTGACTTCAGATACCAAAAGACAATGTTCGCCTCATTTGCTTAGTAAAGATTTTTTTGTTTTTTAGCCATGCTGATTTTCCAAATTCAATTTAAGGCCAATTTCTTGCCAAGCTAAAGAAAATGTCCTCTGGAGTGGGAGTCCCTGTTTTGATCATTGTTCTCTTTAAGGTTGGAGAGAGAATTATTGATTTGGATTCAATTGAAGCCCGTTGTAGAGGCGAGAGGTCCATTTGTCGAACGTTTCTGGCGTGCTTCACTCCAGGTAGTGAGGAAGCATAATGAAGCATGTTAAGTCTGCGCTCCGCCGTCATCAAAGCGACAGCGCTTTGATTGGCACCTGTCGCCAAATCAATGGAATCGACTAACATTTATGCATCGCCATCTGTTTTATAGTCGTGTAGTACAGGTTTTTGAATGAGGGGGAAGTAGCTATGATAATTCCCTTCTTCTGTCAGTTTTTCTTTTCTTTTTCTGACAGTTTCAGGAGCCTAAATGACTATATTTTGCAGTGTGGGGCTATGTCATTTCCACTTCTTCTCACAGATGAAATAATGCATAATGTCATATTGGAGATGTTTGAATTGCCGTGTGTGCTTTTTTTCCAGCAACATACAGCAAGTGTGGTCACCCATGAATCCGCCAAATGCAGAAAATCACACTGGTCAAAATCAACTCAGTTGCACAAGTGAGATTAAGTAAGGTAAAAGACGAGGTGTGCCATTGTTGTATGAACCAGGAGGATTTGGCATACGGATGAAACAGTTGAGTTCGTCCTCCCATGTGGGGCTATCCCTTATATCTTTAATTAGGGCATGAGAAGACAGGAAAATGTAATCAATCCTCTCACCTCTGGGGTTTCTGTGGTGGGAATATGCAATAATGTACATTCCTGGGGGACATCATTTTCATCAATATTCTATAAAACAAAGTATTTTTTTGTAATCGCAGATATCGGTTGCAAAGTTTCAACATTTTTACAGAACACTAAACCGGAAATTTTGTTAACACTTTGTGAAAAGTCTCTCCCCCGTTTATCTGGATTACACCTGATTACTGTTAATTGTGAGCAAAATAATAACGATGATGATGATGATCAAGAACAGATGGTGACATTTGATATAATCACTTTAACAACTGGCTCATAACCAGCAGACTCTAATTCCACACATTGTAATATGGATCAACTGAAGTTAACAGCTTTTTGGGGGGGAGAAAGGACACTGAAGTTGTTACAAAACCACTTGGTGTTTATGAGTGTACAGCAAGGTCCTAATTAATGCGTGCGGAGGATTGAAGCTTCCATTTATGCCACAAGACATTTGGGATAGCTTTAATTTATGGAGTACAGAGAGAACTGATGCTCTGACACGAGCAGCAGGGGGTCTTTGAAAGCAGGCGGCATTTTGCCGTGGAAGAGCTTTGAACATCTCCCCCTAAAGCAGCACAGGAATCAAAAGCAAAGGCTAATGCGCCTTACATGCCACAGTGTTCCATATCCAAGATTGTCTCGAATTGTTCATTATTCAAAACAAATCCTTGTTAGGTTAGGTGTGCAGGTCTGACATGGCAACATGTTCCTCGTTACTCTCCTTACTGGGAGATACGTAGATGTTCGCAGTTAGATTATTATACACGTATGTCACTATACAACTGTGGTTTTTTGCGGGGGGGTTTGCATGAATTTTGCGGCGAAGCTAAATTTAGCTGTTAAGCTGAAATGTGTTTCTCTTGTGCTGTTTGCAGCTTGGCACTGTGTGACCCTCTGCTGGCCCCCCGCAGAGCAACAAAGATGTTGTTGTTCTTGTCAGATGCTCACAGCAGCTAATTAGAGAGAGACTAAGATCCACGAGAACCAATACCATTGCCATAGGTAGTTAAATGGGAAAAGAAATGCCATGTCCGCTTTCAGTAAACTTGTAAACAATATGCACTTCAAAGAACTCCCTTACATATAAACCAAAGAAAGTGGTGTGTGACTAAAAGTGTGTGTGTGACAGAACTCCTCACGAAAGTAAAGTAAATTGATAGAGATTAAGCATACGATGCTGTGCTACTCCTACCTGATATATACGCTAATGAGAACCCCCATGGTTGGGGCAACATCTCGGCGGATGAAAGTGTGGTTTACACATGCGTAAGTGCACGATCAGGTGCTAGATTCCTAGTAATTGTATGGGAACAAGATGGCGTGTAGGAGCATACATCTGCCCTCACTGCTAGAGAGCAACATGTTTAATTTTGACACCGCAGGGGGTTCAGCGACTGAACACAGGCTAAGGAACCATTAATTTACATGGTAATTACATGAACTTGAGACCAAACTTGTGTTATACCATCTCCTGATGCAAAGACGCCTCCTCTCGATGGACAAAATGACTGCTGATGGCGTCAGCTACAATTATCTCCGCAGTCTGTAATGGAGAGAAACAAATTGAATGGCTGCGTAAATGAAACTGCGAGCAAACCTTATGATCTGTGAAATTCCAAATGTAGCCGGGTGGCGTGCAGCTGGTAACTGTTTTTATCTGGATGGGCCTGAGGAGTTAAATAAACTTCATTAAGCCTTTTTTACTTCTACAAGAGCTGAATACAGCTGAAAGTTACTCCCTGCACACTTTACCCTAACATAAAATCACTGCCTTAGTTAAAATAAAACACCCCAGAATCTGTATTAAAATGTGTTTTCCCCATGGCCCATTTCAGTTCTGTTTGGATGGCTTGATAATATGTTTGGATAAAATGAGATTAGAATAGCCTTCCTGCAATTCCTTGGAGCTGGCCCTGAGCCTGGCAGCCACGGTCTTCAGAGGTTTTGTCTTTTGTTTCGATTTGTATTGTTTCAGTGAAACAAACACACATGTATAGTGCGTTATCTAATGCGTGAATGAATATCCAATGAGGTCATTTGTTACTGTACGTTACATTTCTAATTAAGTTGTATGTATTCTTAACACCGTACGCTGCTGTAGGTTATTGATAGAACATGACTGAGCAGGCAGTGGTGTCATTAAGTTACCGAAAATTAAAGATTCATATTCTGTGTCATGATAGTTGGATAAGTTGTGTGTAATGTAATAACAGACAATTAAGCAGAAAGCACCACTCAGATTCACACATTTTCAGACCAGATTTCACAAGTTAAAACTCACTGTTGGTGTTAACATAAAACCAATCCCAAAACTATATAAAAGGTTTATGTAATGTCTGACTCCTCGGTTGCAGACTCTTAGTCTAAGTCCACCATTGTCCGCAAGCTATTTCCACAAGGACACCCGTGGCTGCATCCTGTTCTAAGCACCGCCCAAGACGATTGTGATTGGTTTAAATAAATACACACAAGCCAGTGTTTTTTTCCCCCTAAACCAGATTGATGATGCGTGGAGCCAGACCTCTGCAGTGTGGAGATAGGTCTGGCTATGCGAGACTAATATATATAATATACACGTTAACCTTCCCATCATAAAGTCAGCTATGGTACTATATTTACATGTAAGATTTGGGGGCAGTGCTGTCCTCGACCAAAGAAATTCTTAGTCATACGATTTAATCGACAGGTCTGTAAAAGAGTTTTCTCTACAAAGAATCGCATAAAAGCACCAATTTAAAACTTGTATTTACCAGAAATGTGAACGGAAGTTTCTTTGAAATGAGTCATTCAGCATGAAAAGAACGACGGGTCGACCAAAGTGACGGGAATATTGATTTCTTTCTCAGAGGATTTCATGTTCATCAGTGAAAAAAGACTGAAACTTATGCAACAGCATATTGATGGAAAGTGGACGTTGCAGGCCAAACACAAATCTGAACAGTTTTAGTTACTAGGAATCATTTTAGTCTAAAAAAGTACAAAGTAAAAGCAATTTTGCAGTAGCGACCCATGTACTTACAGTATGTATTTATTTAAAACAAATGAATCACCTGTTCTGATTTGTTTTGTTTTTTTTAGCTCAGTGTAGCACAAAGGAGGGAGAAAAAAAAAAGGGTACCTTCGAAATGACAAGGAGCGATGGCTTCTACCTTTGGGCTAAAGTATTTCATGTTGACAGGAAAATCTTCAGCTTTTCCTGGCTGTTGCAGTAACGTGTACTCTTAAATCAAGCCCTGTTCCACCTTTTAAGATACTTTCCCACAGTTATCCAAGTTCCACGTCCAACCACATTGTATCTACACCACAACCCCTTCGGCATCTTTGAGTGGTGGAGTATTTTTATCTGAATGCAGTTCTCGAGGGGAGTGAGACTGCTGAACGCCCACACAGCCTCGCTGACAGCCTTCAAAACTAAGCAACAGCACCGACGCCGATGTGCACTTCCCCGATTTGTGTCATTGCAACGCCCCTACTTTGACAGTCTCATGGCAAATGGATGCCCCCCCCCCCCCCTTCACACACATGCAGACACACACCGAGTCAATGACATCAAGTGCTGATGGTGCGCCTGCACCCAAAAACTGCTGAAAAGTGACCCTGGCTGCGCCCTTGTCACCGACTCGGGGTAACAAGTGAATGGAAATTGGGTTTACCTGAGTCAGGTAATCATTACTAAATGAATTTGCTCCTGAGCCAAGGGTGTAAGTGGGATAAATATATATCTATGAGATGAATACAAATTTCACTTATGTAATGAAAGGCCGGCTGGTTATTGATTTTGGAGGTTACACTCTGCATGCTTTTCCATCGCTGGCCTGTTCTACATTAGAATGATGACTTTTCGATTTGGCAGGTGTTTCTATGAAACTGTCGACAATTATAGCAACAATGACTTTAATGTTTTGTTGTTTTTCTCCGGTCCTGCAGGTCCTCTCGTCCGGTGCAGATATGCAAATCATTTTTGTTTCATGCATGCATAATGAGCATAAATGTGAATGTTGTCACCATGTTGAAGTTCTTTTTTTTTTTTTTTAACCAACCCGTGTTTTTGTGCACAGTCATCATCATAGCAGACACACACCACATTCATTATCATCCTCATCATCATCTCCGCTGCCATCATCTGCATTCCAATCATCATTATAATCAGAGATATCATAATTATTATTGCGACTGTACCGATGGCGCAATCATTGCTATTGTCGTACATTAATAAAGTGGCAGTGATTCATTTCTCCATGGCTCTGACTGTGTTCGTTACGCCTCAATAACAGATGGACCATGTTAACTGCACACGTCTGACGACTGCTGAAGTGTCGGCTTCAGCACACGGAGCAGCTGGGAGGACATGGCCCGTGTTTCAGAGCTGGTCCGTGCTCTTCAATAATTCAACCCTTCCAGCTGTCTCATATCAGGCCCAAAGCTCCACGGCCTCCAAGCTCACATCAGAGTTATAGCCAGGCACTGCAGTGGACCAGCTATAAGTGGACCCTTGAACCAATGTTGTTGCTAAAAAAATCAATGTCTTAAACTCTGCAATACGAAGCCTGATCACTGCACGGCATAACCTCAACCTCTATTCCAAAGAAAGTTTCTAATAGTCCCTATTCAGTTTCACTAATTTTCTCCAGGAATTGAAGGTATTAGTCTCTTTCTTTTCTTTTTCACTCAAGGCAGACTTTTTTTTTGTAAGGAAAGATATCTTTAATTATTGACTGGTGCCCTCGAGGAGAGTGGTTAAAGACCCTTGAATTTATTTGGTCTCCTATAGGGCTTCCTGGTAGAAGAGAATGGATCTATGGATGTGGCATCCTGGTGAGATGAAAGTCTAATTATCTCTCAAGAAAACGAGTGGAAAGGCTTTTTAATTAGGACCCGACCAAATCCGCGCACCGAGAATTTGTACATTGTGATGGATGGTATGTGCATCTCCTTAGTGACTGCAGACAGAATAATAATCCAACGGAGGGGAATGGACTGTGTAAAGCAGGGTGGCCGGTGAATAAGAAACCAGACGGAGGAAAGTGTTTGGGGGGAGGGGGGAGGGGGGGGGGGGGGGGGTCACCTATAGGGTGTCCTGGGAGGAGAGAATGGATCTATG
>NW_022280067.1:1480149-1517053 GCF_004355925.1 Anarrhichthys ocellatus | reverse complement strand
CAGGATGGGGTTGAAGGGGGAATCGGAGGGTTGCACTCGGGAGGTTGTGGTAAGACTAAGGGAGGCGTGTGAGGCCTGATCACATGATCCACGAGGCATACAGCAGTGAAGAATAGGGGTGAGAGTTAGAGAGAGAGAGAGCGATTACAGAGAAGTAAATAAGAAAGAGGGAGCAACAGAGCCCCAAGCAGTAGCCACGATTGGTCCCGTTCCCAGCATACAGCCGATTGGTTAGCCTTCCTCACACTCTACTCTCCTTGGCTCTTACCTCCCCTCTCATCTCAGCAGGGGGTCCCACAGTCGCCAAGCCCCTAAATGCTTCACTTCTGCTGCGTGGCTGGCATGCAGAACGCATAATCTCTATATAATAATAATCAATGTCTTTGCATATGCAGGCAGAGTAAAATAGCGGCTGTATTGACACCGTTTTTATGATATATATTTATTTTTCTTCTACAATAGCGGCATACTGTTTATGTTACGTACATGCAACAACAGCCTCGCAAGTAAGTTTACCAGGAAAAAGAGAATGCGCGATAACGTGATTATGTCTGCGTTAACTCCATTTAAAGGCTTGAAAGAGTGGATGGGAGCTCTGGGTACATTAGGTGTGCCTCAGAAATGTGAATGCTTTTGGAATACTGCCTCCCTTTCATGCATTCAGTGCAGCTTAGGAAAAGGGGATATTCATTTATTAAAAAATAAACATGCTGTTTGGTTGCAAGTTCACTGTCAAAACCAGCAGCATATTGATTCCACTTCTGTAGGTTCTGAGTCTCCATAATTGCCCTCTTCTTTTTCCTCCTCATCTCACTCATTCAAATTATTTAATAACCTCAACAGAACCCCTCACCTGTACAGCAGCAGGGAATCATCTCGCTTGATTGATAATTGACAAAATTGATCGAATAGATGAACCATCCGAATCCTTCAGGGACACAGCTGCCGTGTTAACTGAGCCATCGTGTCCTATTATTAACACACGTGTTGGCATCGTGTTTTTCATTTTTACAACATTGTCGCATGGGGAAAAAAAACATGTAAGCAGGCGTCAACGGAGCAGACATAATGAAAAGGCCAAACTATTTGTAAATGTCAGGATGTGGATTAAAATCCACCTGAAAATCTGCTGTTTGGATGCGACTCTGAATGGGAGACCAGTGTTTCCTCTTCACCGCGTGCATCGATGCAACACATGAGACAGGTGGCTCATCTGTTACAACACCCCACTGTGAGAAGACTGGGCAGCACTTTAGGCAATAGCTGTGAAGTTTAGGGTTGGGACCCCCGAGCGGATAAGAGGGCGATAGGGTCCTCGGGGTCGCAGGATGATTAATGAAGCATGAAACCTCATGTAATCTAAAGTAGAGATATTTTATCACGTCCAATTTAATCTTCTAATTCCTTTTTTATTTTGAACTAATGAACATTGTTCAGCCTCGGGGCTTCTTTTGATAGGTAATTAAATGAAAAAAAAGATCTTGTCTTTCAGGACAGGGATGTCAGGGAATCATATTCTATGTATTCACTCTATGAGCCTGAAACATCCAAAGACCAGAAACCTGACTTGGAAGAAAGCCTAAACAATGGAGACAGATGGGGAGGCTGTTACCTCCGTGGTTTCCTTTACATCCTGATCACAACACATTCACTCTGCTCTCTAATTCCCTGGTGAGGACACAGTGACCTAAGATAGCTGCACAACTTCTCTGAACTCTTGTGAGGATGGATTAGTAGGATTCAGTCTGTCACGACTTCTTTTGATGAGGAGTAACAAGACGGTCTCCATCTCAAGTTTCATTGGAGCCTCGCGGCTATTTATTCTTATCAGTAAAACGTAACACTGATATGGGTTACTCAATTCATTTCATCACTAACCGACTTCAACTGTTGTCTTCTTAAGCTTTTATTCATTCCCACTTCCTGGGCTTTAAGTGTGTCCCCAAACAAAGCGTTTGACCCCTCTGCTGCTGAATGTTGAATGGGCCACCATACTGAAGTGCACTTTGATGGCGTTTTTCAGCTGGTGAACTTTCAAGACCCAAACATGCCTTGAATACCCTTTTGCGTATATTAAAAGTTAATTTGTGAAAATGGATAAAAGTCATTCTTAAAATGAAGTTTGATTGGTATCCCCTGGAATGCACATGCATAAAAACAGAAGAATGTTTTTGCAAATAAACCCTTAATTCTATTTCATTTTTTCCATTAATATGTCCATCCGTAATAGGCTACATGCCACATTGGACATTATTTTATTTATATGTGACAAATACCATCTATCAAGAAAGGGTGCTAGTCACAAAACTTACTCTAAAGTCCCCCCCCCCCCCTGCAGCACTCCAGAGGGATTTCCTTTAAATACATTTATCAGTTTTTAAAGTTGCAGAGCATGCAAAACATACTATATGATAAGCTCATGCTGTAGGATTTGGAGTTTTCTCTTTTAATTGATTGCGATTGCGATCAATAGCCAAGTTAATCTGCACAAATGCATTGGCTGACCAATGACATGGTTCACTAGCGTTCAACAATCAAATACTGTTAACGGTGTGGTCAGGATGTTTTCTATTCACCTGCACTTAAAGGCTTGAAGACCAGTGCCTGTTATCTGTCCAGCACATTCCTCTGGGAGGCTATTCCGTATTTGGACAGCAGTTTGGATTAAGCCTTTGTCTGAGGAGGGTGCTCTTGAGTGGAGTTGGAGATACGGTGGTCTGGTGTGGCGAGTGGTGCAACACCTAACATATGTTGGTGGGAATGGGGAAGTGATGGGCCGGGCCCCTTATACAAGACGGCGGTCTCCCGAGAGTCCGTGTCTACAGCTGGGGTTGGCTAATTGAGAACGGGCAGGAGACGGAGTCCACTCCACATTTCAAAGCTTCTCATCTGGCCAAGTTGAGTAGGTTGAGCCCTCATCCATCTCTTTGAGTGAACTCCATGACACTTTGGACCTGTGCTTTATAGATTGTGACGTGACTCTTGATGTTCAATTTAGTAGCCTCTCTCCTCAAAGCTCCTGCTTCCTGAACTGCTCTGATGGAGCTGAAACAAGCCAACTATACCCGGGGAAAAAAACAGCAGCTGTGAAACATTAAATATCAAGTTCAGGTTAAAGCTGCGATCCGACAGGAGGCAATCTTTCTCCTGCTCGAATGCAAGGTGCATGAGGACTGCTGGTAATAGAGACAGCTCATTAGGTATCCAAGGAGCATTATGTAGTATGTGCTATGCACTTCTGGTTGCCAAGCAACTAAATAAGGGGGGGGGGCGTTGAAAATAAAAATAGGCAAGAAAAAGTACATTTCTTTGATTGTATTTGCTTGACGAGGTGAATGAAGAGCTGATTGCACACATTTACCGGGTTAATTGGAGTTGCATCCCTCCAGCTCATTTCATTACCACCCAGGTGAAGACAAGTACATTGACAGAAATATCCGCCAAGTAAAATGTAAATATATACGCTTAATTGAATATATTTGAGCGCATTGGTAATAACACTATATAAAAGGCTACTTGTCCCTCTGAAAAGGGGAGTAGATGTATAAAATTGCAGAAAATAGAAAAACTCAATTAAAGAACAAGTATCTCAGAAATGTATTTAAAGGAGACATATCATGCTCATATTCTGGTTCATACTTGTATCTTGAATTTCAACTAGAACATATTTACATGCTTTAATTCTCAAAAATCACTGTTTTCTTAACCTCATACTTACCATTCACCGTTAGTCTGAAAGGCTAAATTTAGCGTCTGTCTTCCGAAAAAGCCCAGTCTGCTCTGATTGGCTTGCGAGATAAATATGATGCACCTTTTGCGAATGTAGTTCTGAATCTTCTCACTGGCTCAATCCCAATCTCTACACTCAAGAACTCACAAACTTTGAGGCACATTCCTGCAATGTCTGTGAGGGCTTAGGCTGTCTCACTGTCAAGTCGTCAAGTACCTGAGAGCTGCCTAGCAGACATTGTAAACTCTTTATGCACCCTTTCCGTGAGGCCGCATTTCTGCAGACTTTGCCTGACGGAATTACCCACAATTCATAGTGTTGCCACGTGAAACACAGGTTCACCCGGGGAAAACCCAGAGGCAAAAAAGAAAACAAGGTAAACAAATAGGACGGCACATGGGTGTTCAGCCTGGCATATTTAATTTACGCAGAAACATTGATATTAAGGATTTATGATGGTACATAAAATACACATGGAATCAGAGGAATGGAAGTGAATGCTAAATTACACACCTGGTTTATTCATCAACCATTTCTTTTAATTTTGTTTATTGAAGGTATTTTGACTAAAGTAATCTGACAATTACCTTGAATCATAAGGCAAGAGCCAGGAAGATGCTCAAATCAGACAGTAAAAAACGTCAAATATAAACATGCAATTGTACATTTTTGTTTTAGGTATATATAGGTAATGTCATATGTTGAAGCAAGGGCTGTCCCATTCCTGTTTATACCATCTCAAGGCCTTACAGCCTCTCACACTCAACATATACCAGATGATGTTTAAGGCCTTAGGGAGGACATTGAGATTGGGCCAAGGTAGAGACACTCAGATGGGGGGGTGTTATATTTTAATGAGCCTTACATGAATCTGAACGGCTTGTTGAATCCCATGTTTTCTCATCCAGGAAGCCCACAAAACGATAACTGGGTTGTCTTTTTTTTCACAGCTTGTGGATTGATAGGCACTCCAGACACCTGAATGTAGTGCACACGCAATGAAAAAGTGAGTTTTTTTTCTTTACCTATGTTCCTCCATTGTCAATATGGCTGTAAAAAACTGGAATCAGCAAACGGCTGCCTTAAAGCAAGAACATTTGCTTCCCTGATGGAACACAAACACACACAGAACCCAAATGACTGGTCATCGATCAGAGGCTACAACGAGTGTAGCTGAAAATAGATTTAGATGAACCCGGACTCCCACCGTTTTAAGACGTGGCTTGGTGAGCGTGGCATATCGCTAGTATCATGTATGCCGGTCCAAAAGACTCAGCCATTTCACGGCCTATTTCTCTCTCTCCCAAAACGAAATGGTGACACTGTGCTTTGTCATTGTGCCACCACTCGTAGCTCGGTAAGCCTCCTGACGAATTAACCCACGCCCCGAGAGTCACTCAGCCTAGTCACCGCCATGAATTTATCATGAGAAATGTCAATCAGTCCAGCGACAGACTCGCCAGCATAGGTTCTAGCCGTTTCTTTTCTATCTGGCTGTTTTTACCCCCTTCTCCTCAGAGAAAAATTGCGTCACCCATCACAAGGAGCGGAAATATAAAACACGTGCACTTCTTTGCAGCTGTGTTATGGTCAGTCAGCAACATGTGATTTAGCAGCAGTCAAAACGTTTACATGCAATTGTAAGCAGCTTTTATCTCACAGGAGTTTGAGGATCTCAACGATGACGAAAATAATACATTTGGTTTTGTTTAGACTCTTTTGTGAATCCTCTGAAAATATGAAAAAACATGATCAAAAAACATACAGCACTGTATATTCTAATACAGTGTAAGACACTGTATTAGATGACATTTCAGTCATATTGTCTTATGACTGAAATGTCATCAACTTGCCTCTTAACTTCCTTTAATAGGATTATGATTTACTACAGCTGGTAACGTCTCTGTCCCTGTTAACTCGGGCTGAACGATTTTGAAAATATCTAATTGCAATTATTTTGACTGATATTGCAGTGGTGATATGATTTTCATCCCTATTATCATTTTCATTTAAGATTGCAGTAGGCCTTTAATCCTATTTTAGTCAAATTTGGATTGATTGTGCAGCCTTATTGTATTGTATAGGTACATATCCATCTGCTCTTACTTATTAGATACAATTGCAAAACAGGTGGAGGATCATAGCTGCCCGTTGTTTAAAAGAAAGGGGCTCTCTCATGAAGATTAATAAACACACCCGAAGAATATCCCACCACTGAAAATGAGTCTCACACTCAAAATGATTGTTTAGAGAAAAGATGGATTAAATGTGTCATCAGCATTATTGTCTGATATACACAACTCTCTGACCAGAGGGTGTGCAGCTGCAAATATTCATTTATCCTGCATCTGGTTGGCTGCAGAGACGGGTTAAGTGAGGTTCAACAGTAATTATGCCCTTGAAAAAAATATATTTCATATCATGTCGTATTTTTCTGATTGGCCGGCAGGTGTGCATTAAAATCGCATCAAAAGGGATACCTGAAACAAAGAGTATAGTCACCAATTATACCACAGTGGTCCAAATCTGTGTGCAAGGTGTCTAGAATTGCAGTTAATCATAGCAACAATACATCTGGTTGATGCTGTGTTGCCAGATATTAACTTAGCCAATGAGTCAGATCGACCACCATTACTAAAATAGAACTTCTCTGTTTTGCTTTTGAAGTTTCCTTTAAGCACAATAACACTGAAACATTAGAATTGCCTGAATACTCAGCTGCATACTGCTGGAAGATGCACCAAAGACCCTGTGGCAAAAATCAAAAATTGTTTTATATATTAACACAAGTAGCTCCAAGAATAGTTTAATCATAATGGACTAATCATTGGAATGTGACTCTTTCTATAGGGGGTTTATTCATCTTTTAAAGCCAGATTATTCAATGTATTATAGTGATGATGGCACTATTTAACATGAATACTACTGCCTGTGTCACTCAGGCTACATTTAACCTTACTACAATGGCTGAAAATAGTGTGTGGCCTTGGAATTTGGTCATATTTTAATTGCATTGGAAACAGTTCTGTCAAAATCATTTCAGTGAACGCCAGGATATACGATATTGAAAAGCTGTTGAGGAGCTTATCTCAGGGTTTAACAGTCACATTTGTTGGCCAGGCCTACGCCATTACTTTAATACAAAAAAACAAAGAAATCAAGACCTTTATTTAGAAGGCTCATCTCCACTCTCTTTTAGATGGCTCTGTATCTTTGGAGACACCAGTGGAACCCCTGCAAGCTTCTTTTTTCTGCTCTCCCACATGTAAATATTGATCCAAAAGAGATGCAAGACAAATTGATTACTGTATTCAAACACTGGTTCAGGTCAGAAAATATGAATACGTTTGATTTTCTGCCTCATATAAGAACATTAGCCTTGCTTCAGTGTAACACAAATTACTGTTCAGGGTACATGTAGGATGTCTTCCTGTACATGTGTGTGTACAAAAAACACGTGATCTAAATGTCAGGCCAACATTCAAAGAGTTCAATATGTAAAGAAAGCATTGTAGACATGGCAACATCAGATAATATTCAAAGCATTATGATCTGGTCTGTGTCTAGCCGATAAAAACATCTTGTTATCCCTGAAGGCAAGAATTATGTCGTCTATCAAAGATTTGATGGCAGGCAACCTAATAGATGAGCCTCATTTCAAGAGGAGGAATGAGAGAGCTGATCGTCCAATCACTGCAGAGCATTAGATTGAACAAAGTATCATTGCCATGGGAGACCAATTTCAGCTCAATTATATCCACTCCCCGCTGCTCGTGCCCTCTGTAGTGCTCAACCAAGCCGCTGTGAAAGTTCGTCTCATCTTTGGAAGATGTTGAGATAATTATTTTTCAAACTTAAGTTCCCGATGCACCACTATTTTTAATGGGACTGTTGATTCATCCGCTGCTCTGAATTGGCTCCCGCGCTGTCCGCGCTTTTCCTCTCGAACCGCGTCCATCACTACCAGATCTGACTCGTGCAAGTCATTCCTGAGACGTTGGTATTGACAGTTTGTCTTGGGATTTGGAGAGATAAATCAATACCATGTCAATCAAGTGTGCATGTGAAGGCTGGAGCCTCACGCCCACTCACGCTTGCATAAAAACAAAAAAAGGTTCTTATTTAGGGGTTTTGGAATAATTTAATACCTCCGTGACATGTTTGAATTCTTCAGGTATGTAGGGAATTTACACATCTGCAGCAGAAGTTGATCTGATACAGGAGATGGTGATAATGAAAGGTATGTGGGTTGTATTTACACCAAGAATGGAAAACCACAACAAAAATGTCTCCACGGTTTCTAGGAGACTGCTGGAAGGAAAGCCACTGGAAGTAACGGAGGTTTAGCTGTATACAGACAGAGGCGCGGGAGAGAATAAGTGATCGGTCAAAGTAAGAGTCTGCCAGAGATGAAAAATAAAAATGAAATATAATAATCTTACTGAAGAGGCAGCCAGTCAGTCATTTTTGAATGCTCTATGTGGGCTTTGATGTGGAGTTGCATTTTCAGGAGATGAATGGCATTGGTGGTCTTTGTGATCCACACATAATGCAGCACAATCGGCACATAGATAACAGATACACAACATATAAAACAAGCCTAACCCAGACATTGGTCATTCTTAATTCAAGGTATTATTTGAGTTGAATCACTGCACATGCTCCTGGGAACTCTGACTTGAAATAATGTCACAATATTTTTAAGAAACATGTCTGATATAAATATTTAACACTGACTGATTCAAAACAGTAGAGCAGATTCATCAGACCTGGTTGCAGATTTATCCATATATGTCAGCCAATAAAATGGAAATGAGACTACTGCAAGTTTGATGTCATTTAGAAACAGTGATGTCATTACATTGTTTGTCCACCAGAGAGCACAAACAAGTTTACGTTTCAAGTGTAAAATGTTCTGCTCCATAGAATTCTTTAAGAACCAAATTTAAGAAATTCTCATATTATGTATTTCTGTTTAGATTAAAAAAAAACAAAAAAAAAAAAAAAAAAAAAAAAAACCATAATTGCCATATTTTGAAACTCAATTAACAATTTCAGTATCGGCCTACAATCCGTATCGGTCGGGCTACAATCTGTATCGCAAAAATGTCTGATATAAATAACGATAACGGTTTCAGATGCTTAATACAATTCTGTAATAACGAGATTGAAGAACATTTTTTAAGCATGTATTTATGTTTTAAAAAACAATAACAATGTTGGCCAGAATATTAATACCAGATTTTTAAACTCTCAAATACTGAAATCCGCATCGGGCAATGATCAATGCCACAATATGGGGAAGTATCCAAACTGTTTTGCACCAGCTACTTTTGAATCATGAATTTAAATGTTGTAATTATATTTAATGATGACATGATATGATCATATCAGCACATGATTAGATGACAACGCTGAATTATTGCCCCCTATCCCCGTTAGTGCCGCACTATGGAGTCGACCTGTTGCTATGAAAACAGATATTTCTTTTATCCCAACCTGCATAGAGACCGTCGGCCAGCAAATAAGTAGGAAAAAGATGCAGCCACGGTACAAACTGTCCTCTTTGACTCCCCTGCTTGTTCCCGTCACTAAATTACTACCCATACAATTCTACATGAGTCATGACAAATCCTCCAAAAGCTTGTAAGAAGTTTGCATCTCACAGTGGCTCAATTATTTCAGATTAAGTCAGGCATTTTTAATTAGGCTCGCATACATAGCTTGCATAGTATGAATGTAACCAGATTGATCTGCCACATTGCCATTCAATGACTTTACTGAGTCAGCCTTGATGATTTCAACATGGCTGTAGTCTATACAGACTTAATGAGAACCAAACAGCAGTGCTGCTGAGTTTATTATCGATGCTCAGACTCTTACCGTCTTGGAAAGCCATTTGAATGGAAGCACTCCCTCAGTGTTGTTGGCAGACTGACATGCTGCAGCGTAGCTCTGCTGCACAACACAATCAGTTTAAAGATGATGTTGGACCATCATGTTTCGATATGCAGGAGTAGCCTGTTTTCCAAATGAGAGACTCGACGCAGGAAGGAGTAGAGAGTGTTGTAGTTTTGAGCAGAACAGAAACTGCATTTTGAAAAAATATGATGCGACCCGGTGTGCCGCCTCTGTGAATGGAGTTGTTATTTTTTGCCAAGGTGTGCAAACGCATGTCTGCAGCGATATGCAACACGGGAAATTAATCTTGAATGACCGCGTCTGTAATTGAATAACAGGGCTCGTTCACGCTGCTATCGTTTGCCGAATAATTGTCAAAGAGAAACGGTGCCATTAATGAGTGAGTGAATGAAAGGGAGAAAAGAAAGAGGGAAAAAAAAAAAGGAGACGAGAAATGTAGAAATGATGTATCTCGGTGTGTTCCAGAGAGCCGGGAAGCGGAGATCTTTCTTCCCCCTCTGGTTTGCAAACGACGCCAGCTCTGAACTCTAATGGCCTCCTGTTTTCCTGTCACTGGAGGAGAGAGAGGAAGTTGAATGAGCGGAATTAGATTGAATTTCCCATCCCCTTCATTGTTATTTTTGGTCAAATAACACATTGCTCTTCCACTCACAAGCAGGAGCGAAAAGCAGTTGGTGTTTAATCAATCCTTTTGGAATGGGAGTGGGGGTGCTCGCTCTGTGCCTGCCGCTGTGCACAAAATGGAATAAATGTGACATTAGGGACACGGGTATCATTACCTTGATGAATTACGGAAGGTATAGCGATTATGGAAATTGTCATCGACTGATCATTCATCTCAATTTATTGCAGCTCAGTGCCACAGTGGCCCGGCGGACTGAAATGTTATCATGTCAATAGTTCCACGGGCCGTTATCAAGGTTTGCTTTGCCCTCACAATGGCCAAGCCCTGTAGGTCTGTTGTACGGCACCCCCCCCCCGCCCCGCCCCCCCCCCCCCCCTCGATAGTTCCTGAGGTGAGAGGGGAAGCTAATTGAAAGATTGACCGTTCACACCATTGTTGACTGGTCATAGACCTGGGAGAAGATGAAAGGCTGTCAATGAAGGGGTCCATGTTGGTTTCAGCTTGTAAAAAAGGAATTCAATTTTTTAAAAGCCCTCTCTCAAACTCACTGCTGCCAATCCAGAATGAAAAGAGCTTTAATAACTCACAGAGGCAATGCAATTATGTCCAAGAATTATTTGTGAGCTGATAAAAACGTATGGCGTGAAAGCAGCCCAGGGCTTTTTTTTACAACAAAAGTGGGACTGTGTCTCCCTGTTCAGCGGTTAATTAGATAAACTGTCCAACCTACACCATATAGAAAAATTCAAACTCATTCACGAAATGAAAACATCAATACTTAACCACAAATTACGCACCTGACATTAACAATGGCATTATGGTAATTGTGCCTTTTGAAAATGGAGCAATCATAATATAGCCGCATGCCACAACACACTGAAGTGTGTCCCAAAGAGATCCCTGGAAAGATATTGCTCTGTGCTCACCTTCAACAATACCAGGCCACCTCAGGGAGCTTGTTAGTGCTCTGCATGTTTGCAAGTATTATCATAACACACCTACAATAAAAAGCCAGAGACATTTAAGCACCTTTACTCACGTGACGCATCATATTCCCCTTGTTGAGAATATATATGAATATGATTAAACCCTTGACATTCATAATTTGCAGTGCAGCGGTGAAATTGGTAACCCTCTTGAGACAATAAATCATAGTTATGTCAACCGCGCTCATTAGACTTCAATTTATGAAAATTGTGCAGGATATGAAGATTTGCAAAGGTCCAGACTCAATGAAAGCCTGTGATAGAGCCCCTCTGGAGAGTTTTCTAATCGCTGCAGCAGGAATATGGCCCCGTAATGGAGGACATATCTCTTCATTAGCCCTGTGTTGGAGTACAGTAGCGTTCACTCAGGCTTTGATAAACGCAGTGCTGTTTTCTTACCCTGGCACTTTTAGCACACAAAAGTTGCCTACGTTTAACCAAGTCCTCTCGGAGTGAATGTTATTGCATCTTGCACTAAGTGCAATAACCAGCCAGGGAGACCGTAATGGTGTACTTAGCTTACATTAGATCCGAATCACTTTTTACTTGCAAGGAATCTGGCAGTGCAGCCGTTGTTTAGGTAAAGCAGGGTTTTATTTTACAAGGTGGTCTTGTTTGTACTGTCTTAATCCCACCTTCTTTTCTCTCATGTAGTACAACTGTATACAAAGGACTTAATGAAACTATGATTTAGTTCAAATCAGCACCACTTAAGGATCTGTTGGATGTTAAAATGCTCCGTGCAGAGCAGACAACTTTGTCAAAAACCTTGATCTCATGTTAGGTCCCCGCAACCCAGCTCAACTCACAGGGACTGAGAAAAAATAGTTGTGCTTTCATCACACTTCAAAGCAAAAAAACTGCACAAGGTTGTGGCATGGTACTGGTACTCACCTGTTGTCTCAACAGCAACACATTTGTTCTACAGAATATCACATAACTATGCACATCTCTGTCGTGAGATGACGAAGGGACTGTACAAAGAAGATTGGAAGAGGGTGGGTGCTGAAAAGGGGGAGGGCTATGTCATTTTGATCACCCAGCCAGATCTGCCTGGACCAAAAGCCACTGAAAGCAGAGTCAACTGCCCCAGGGAGGAGAGCAGAGATGGAAGCTAAGCTAACTCAGCTAGGACCTGAGGCTGCTCCACTACCCAGCCTATTCATGGCTGTCTAATGTTCGGTCGCAGGAAAATAACATGGATGCCATAAGACGTCAGGCTAACAGCAACGGGAGGTCGGTGACTGTTGTGTGCACATCTTCACAGAGACATGGCTCCATCCTGGCATCTCGGATGCACTTGACGGACGGACCGCACTCCTGTGGGATGAGAGGAGGTGGACTCTGTTTACATAAATGATGATTGGTGCTCAAAAAATGTGTCCCTGATGTTTAATTTTTAATGTTAAAATGCCGGCTATATTATCTGCCCAGAAATTAGTTTTGTCGTCACTGTTTAGATTCTTTCTGATGAAAGTTTTTTTTTAAATGCACTACAGGAATGCACTACTGTTTTTGTTTTGTTTAGATTTTTTATCAAGTTTTTCTAGTGATGCAAATGAGTTACATCTGCATTTCATTGTGCATCACTGTGTTGCATGATGACAATAAATGACCCTTGAGTACTTGAATAGCCATTTCACCATGTTTTTAGGAATAAAATGTGATGTAATTCAAGCTATGAATGATAGATGAACAAACCCCTCTGTAAAAACCTTCAGAATATAGATAAGACTTAAACTGGAAAGTTTGGTGTATGTAAGTGCTACTGAAGTGTATATTTCTGGCTCAGAGTTTGAGAAAAAACAATCTGATTTTGAAAAGACGGCCTTTAAAGATATGTATTGTAAAATCCCATACATTTGGCAGGACACAGGTAAATAGGGTAAAAACTTATGGCTAATACATCACTGACGATTTCTGAAAAGTTATGTCTGAAAATGCGATTAAGGCAATATCTAATGCAAACTTTTGTTGAATTTAGTAGGAACCCACAAACACACGTTAACACAATGTAGTGAAATAAAATCCACTAAATGTCTATTTTGGATGTTTTCTTTCCACCAGACATCAAGATGCCAAATAGCCCAAAATCTCATAATTGACCATTGCATAAGGGGGTGTCTCGCCTTAAGAGGGCGTAGCTATCTCTCAGTCAGGGCAAGTGTCCAAAGAAGCTTTCTACACAACGGAGTCGTATACTCTTTTTTCCACCAAAATTAGCGCAAAATTAGATTTTTTTCAATGTGGGAAAACCCGCTAAAAAGAGGAGATGGACTCCTTTCCCATTGTCAGTAGATGAGTATGCTTTTTTCCTAGTTTGTCACAGTTTACGTCACGATCACGATAGAAAACGGGGTTAGTAAACTGTAGAAATCAGCATGGAGGCCATTAAAAGATGTTTTTTTGATTTTTGTTTTCTGTTATATCTGTTGTCTGGGTGTCATGTTTCCATCACTGTTGATGGGAGCTGGAGCCATAAATACCCAGGACTGCTGCCGAGTCATTTGTCCCAAGAAACCTTTCCCACTAAAGACAACAGTTTGATGTTAGTGTTTTTTTTTGTCCAGTGGAAAATAATGTTCACCCCCCCCCCCTCCTCACCATAGTCATATTCACACAGTCCCTAACATGAGGAGACCGGCCGTGACTAAGACTCTCCCCCCAGTAATATGTAATAATCATAAGATTTTGGTCAGGCTTGAAGTTTTACTTCTGTAAACAAACTGTAAACTCACTATTGCATTTTGAGTTTTCATCCAAATGATCAACGCCATAACTAATTTAACAAATGGAAGTTGTTTTTAAACAGATGGGAAAAACAAAGCAGAGGTGTCTTTTCTGGGGGAGTTTGTTTTTTAAACTCTGAGCCAATTTAAAAAAAAAGGAAAAAAAACGGCCTCTAGTTTCAAAAGGCCTTGTTATCCAACATTTTCTGGGCAGAATTTCCACACATCTGTACATGTGCAATTATTTTGACAGCATCTTACCTCCTTATTGTGAGAAATGTCTTGCTGAAATCGTGGGGTGTGTCTGCAACTCTTAGGTTGTAGGAGGACACAGTCTCAGAGGAGAAGCAAAAACACTTAAAAGAATCAAATGGCAGTTGTAAACTACAAACTGTTTTTGCTGATATATGCGTGCTTATGCGCCTGATTGAAACAGGATGTCGATACGAAACAGCACCGTGGATGGTGTCATTACAATTAAATAAACCAATTTCATATCGGTTAAGAAGAGGTTGATTTGGTGGAAATGGAAGCAAACACACAGTCCCCAGTGTTCTTTAGTGCAACACTGAAAAGGTTACACTGTTGTGCAATTTCTAATATATTAAGCTTAGCAACCATTTTAATGTGTTTTCCCAAATGAATAAATTGTTTTAATTTATGATTATAAATTGTGATTTGAATCATGAAAATAAAATGTATGATCTTGGATAAAAACGAGATGATATCTGTTATAATAATAATAATAATAATAATGTAGAATACAAATTCTTGACTGATCAAAAGACTGTAATGCTATTCCTGGAGTTAATTTGTATGTGTGCCTACTGGTTTACAATTACGTCACCACCTGTGATTTTGTATTTTAAGGGAAAGTAATACGATTTTGTTCAAATACATTTTAAAAATTCTCATCAATTTTTACATGCCCCTACATCCAATAGCTGTAAGGAAGGCAGAAATGCCAAAATGTAACATTTCATTCCAGTGTGACTTCAAGCAATATGTTGCAATCGAACAGACATGCCCACGACTTATTGCCTATTCCAGCATTGAATAGGACTCGGGTATTGGTCTTTAGTCTTGAAATTGACTTGGACTCAGCTAAGATGGGCTTGACACAGCCCAAGGTACAATTCAGCAATGTGAGAGTGGAAGTATACTAAGCACACACACAGTGCACACAAGGACATGAAGGATCTCACTTGCGGTGCAGGAAAAGACAGAACACAATGTTCACCAAAGACAGGAGACTGAACCGACATCAATATATTGAAAGTTTGAGAGTGAGTTTTGTGTAGGAAGCTAAAAAAATTAAATTTAGCAAGTACATGCAGTGTTAGCTTTGGTGTATTACTAATGCTACAGGCTTGTCTGTAATAAAATTGGGTTTATATTTTAATTACAGCTCGGCGGGATGTAGTGAGGCTTTAGTCTGCTCTCCATCACATGCATCAAACTGATCTCGTGCTATAAAAGCTCTGTGTTTCCCTCAATATGCAATGTTCATGTATCGGATGCATGATACACTTTTACAGTTGAAATATAAAATGATCAGTGCCTTCTTGTGGACAAACACTGATACAATATATCAACAAGTTCTCAATCCCAACTCGTCACAAACAGATCGGGACCCCTTGGCCTCACCTTTCAACGTGGTCTAACAGAGCAACACATGGTTAACAAGTTCATTTAAAAAAAAACACAAAAAAAGTATGTTTAGTAAAGTGTGTACGTAAGTTAGAATAAGTTAACGCTGACTTTTGGCTTCACACGGGACACGGACAGCGGTCTCCTGGTTGAGAGTCTTGTGTTTGTTTGACAAACAGGTGATGCTCTTTACACGAGGTCTCCTGACTTCCTCCTTTTCTCCCGTCATAACTACTACGGCCACTAGAGGCAGCAATGCTCACGGAAAACAGACACTAGTGGTTTATGTGTTATAGCTGGACATTATTATCCACAATAAACTCATAATGCCCCCATATATCGGTCTTGCTCTACTATATACGTGCGCGTATCATCATCACGCCAGTGATTCAATTCATACTGTGTTCTTTATAGCTTTACGGTTAGCTGTTCTCCAGTGGGTACCACTCATCTCGCTTTCACATTTCAGCATGTTTGTATTCCATCCTTACAGCAAGAAACACAGGTTTGTTTCAAATAAATTGAAAAAATAATTGGATGTTTAGTACAGACAGTGATAGGCCTATAGCCACTCTGCCTGGACGGACACAGAAAGTCCAACTTCATTAACTGAATAGTAGTGATTATAGCACGATGCGTAGAATAGCAATGGCTTCCTTGACAGACGGCAGCACCTGTTCCATGTCTTTCGCTCTACTTATCAATGCCTGTGTTGCTTAAAAACTGACAGGAGGGGACGTCTGAGACAGTTGACCGGGTAAACACTTCAGTCCTCAGACTGGATGACCAACTTTACCCACCTCGAGCTTTAAACACTGTCAAGTGAACTTGTGACCTGTAGGAAGTCAGTCAAAAGTTATTGATTTCAAGACATGCCGGTCTCTCATTTTCTCTCCCGTATTGTGTTCCAGTCATTTTATAAAGCAAAGCAGTATTTTTTCAAAGCAAAGCAGAATTTTTTCAAAGCTCAAGGTTTTTCTTTTCATGCTTGATGCATGGTGCCGCTTGCTCTGATAGGCTACACTTTTAAGTGTTGATGACTCATTGCAGGGCACAGAAACACATCGCAAAACGTAAAGAGAAAAGAAAAATGTTATTTAAAAATATTAAGGTTACTACTATATACTGTGTATATATATATATATATATATATATATATATATATATATATATATATATTTGTGTTGGAGTTCTATACAAATAGTTTTAATCCCCCCTTATGTGCACAAAGTAATGAGCCACTCTAGATCAACAAATGTAATTTCTGAGTAATCTAATGTACAGTTGGTGCGATTAAGCAGAAAAACAAATCAAATCTTTGCCTTTTTTTCCATCTGTAAATTATTGCAGCATTTACTCAAGAAAACATTTAGGTTCAGATTATACTGGTGATACAAAATATCATTAATGATACGTTTTTGGGGGGAAAATTTAGTCCATAATTAATGTATTTACTTGAAATAGTAGTAACTTAATGTCTGTGGATCTATGGAGCGGACATTCTCAAAACACATTGATTACTCCACTGCAAGCACCACATTAGACTTTGTTATCTGAACATTTTTGCAACTTTCATGTTTCTTATTTGAGAGACGCTTGGCAGATGGTCGGTTATGACTGAATAAAACACCACACGGGAGAAGATTGCCTTCAGGGCTTTCTGCCAGAAAGGGTTTATTTTAACCAAATGATCTTTTGCTTTACATAACCAAGGTTTGTTGCCTTAACTTAAGGAGGTTTCTGGCAGAAAGCCCTGAAGGAAAAGTTATCCTGTGTGCTACAGAGCCCCTGTCAGTGAACTCGTGGTCAGAAAAAATGTGTTTTATCTCTGGATGCTGCCCTCTGTGCTTATTGCTTAACCTTTTCAAATTAACTGAATGCAGTTCTCAAGGTCTCCCACTGCTACGCCTCTTCCCTTTGAGGCTGTCCATCCGTCTGAAGCATTTTAAACGACACCGAACCTGTTTGACATTTCAAAATGTATTTCATTTATATTATAGGTCCCTTTTAGCCGCATATTGGAAAATCTGAACTCAGTTTATGTCCTGTTGAAGTTTAAAGAGTTGAGTTTGAGTTTTTTGTATTATCCTGGAAAAATAAATAAATTACATTTTTTTTGTGACCAAAGGTTGTGATCGGGTAGAAAAAGAGCTTGTTTGTTTGAGGAAATGTATATATATATGTGGTAATCCCAAAAAATTGAAATAATCCAAGGTGAAAATGTTAATTCACTTGATGGGAGTTTTTTTAATTACCTTTCATTGGCCTGAACATTGCTTTCCAGCTGTCTGGTTTCTCAGGTTTTCTAGCTCTCCTCTCTCCTCTTTCGACTTGGTGGTGCTATAGTGACCCACTACAATCAATAGAAATGTTCAGAGAATGGCCTATGAAGAAAACCCAAGACCCTCCCACCTCATTTCAAAGTGTCCTCTGAGATTTGAAAGCTTGGCAGAGAGGCATCCATCGCCATCCTCCTTTACTGTAGACGACAATGAAAGATTTCGGCCCTCTGAATGAATCTGACTGGTATGCAAAAGCTACAGCTTCCATTTTCTCTTGAAATTTTCCTTTTTTGTTAAAAAATAAATAAAAATGTTGATATTGCCTGACATAAACTTTCTTTTTGGGCATTAAATGTTCGCCTTTCCCTCAGATGTAAAGGGAAAAAAAGGTGCTTTCCTAGAATCCTCTCTGTATAACCAAGGGTGAAAACTGTTTTGTCCCTTTGGAAGAGATTCATTTCCACATGAAAAGGAAAGTTCTGTCCAATCCCTTTATACATGTCCGTTTAGTTTGCCCAACACAATGCTAGACTAACAAAAGGCAATAGCCTTTACAGTGTGGATATAATGCTCTGCACATATACAGAGCGTGCATCTATTGTTACTGTTACTTTTTAACAGACATGAAACAAGACAAGACACAGTGTCGAACGCATCAGACTCACTGTCTGACCCTGTGGGGACAAATTCCTGCATGGCCGGGAAGAGTAAGGATGTGTATGCATAATTTGTCAATGTTGCTTTTTTAAAATAATGTCCACAGGTCTCTGTGTCCCCGTGGTGTGGCCCATCTGTTTTCTCTGCTGATACTGAACATGTGTAAAACATACGGAGCTGAGGAGAGATACAGGCTTTTATTCTTTAATGTATGCTATGCTCTCGGGCTTCAGCGGTGAAGTTTCTGGTTCATGTTTTGTGTATTCAGCCACGCTCCCTGCAAGCTATAGGTAGCCCAGGATGCAAATAATAAGGTGGTCCTGCATTTGATTTTAGGGACTGTTCCTGACTTTAATCTTCCAGAAAGTAAAAAAAAAGAGAAAAGAAATAGGCGCTGCACTACAGGATGCAGGAATCAAGCACTGCATGTTCACACTGATAAAACGGTATTCTGTTTGGAAACTTTATCATCAATCTATAACGTGTCTGTGGGCCATTTGTTTGATACAAAGCTTCTGTTTTTTTTTTGGGTTGAATCCTTAAATCTCCATCTCATTCAAATTCTAGTTTCAAATTCCTTTAATGTTCTTTTCATCATGCAAAACATACCATTGTTTACCGTGTGCACAGCCATCACACCGTGCTTTGGTCTTTGAATTTGGATGTTGAAAGTGACTGGCATCCAATAGAGGGCACAGTTGACTGCATGGACACGCTCACAGTGCGACTGAGAGAAACTAAAGCCCTGCTGAAGGTCTAAGAGAAAAAGGAAATCTGTATCAAAGATGCAAAACAAGACGAGCTGTCATGGGCATTTTTTTAAACTCTTTGTCTAAACAGAATGGTTTCTTTGGTTCAAGTAAGTGAAGGACTATTAATCTACCATAAACCCTCTGGTGTACCAAACCTTAAAGAACCTTCATTTGGATAAAATGTGTGAATATGTTGCTTAGTAACTAACTTCCACATACAGTGTCTCTGAAAAGCCCCCAAGAACATTACAGAGGAGGGAAAAAAGTAGTTTAATTTGAAGTAGAGGAAAGAGGGAGGGGTAGTGGCTTCAGCAGCCTTTACATGAATTCCTCTCCTTCTTCATGTCCTTTCTCTCTTTCCCCTCTTTTCTTTTTTTGCATGTCCTTGACTGAAGATTGAATGACAGAGTTGGCGATAGATTGTTGGGAAGTTGCCTTTCATGTAGATAATGCCATTTGATGGAGGCAAGTTTTTTGATGTGCTCCGGGTATAATAGAAGAATCAGACATGGAAGGCCAGGCCTGATTTTGCTTGGAGAAAAGCTGTCCTCAGTGATAACTTCATCACGGCATGTGGTCGGACGTGGGCTAAATTCAGGGAGGGGATTAAAAAAAAAAAATCTGCCCAGTCAGAGCTGCAGCAGTTGGCCCCCTATTGAGCTGTGAGGCCTGCAGACCATAGCTTGAAGGTCTGTGATCTACCATTGGTATTGTTAGTCTTTCTCTCTCCCCTCTCCCTCAGAACCAAAACGACTCTGCCTCAAAATGCCTTTCTAGTGGGATTAGTGGACTGTTGCTTTTGTAATTAATGAAACTCTGCTTTCCGCGGTCCATCCTCTAAATGCTGTCATTGAAGCCTATATGAGATAGGGTCTCATATGATTTCTTCAATCACAAAGCTAATGTGGTTTTGGTTTAAGACGGAAAATGGCCGCAAGGCAAGTGTACGTATCTCTCTAACTGGAACGCATCGAGATGAAGTTCTTACACCCACAGAACAGAGAAAAATGTCAACCTGTGATATGTGAAATCAGCCTATCAGAACCCTTATGTTAATGTGAACGGCATGGGGACAGAATCTGGAAATGATATACAACGGAATAACATTTCGTAATGGTTTGGGTTGATGGAAGTCAAATTGTGCATATTTATTGCTCACCGCTGCTGCAACTGATCAATTCCACTACAGATGGTGGATGGAGCAAAACAATATGAATCAAGCTTTACTCGACAGCCAGCCGAGAATGCAACATTGTAATTTGAACAAGTCGTTTAGGCCTATTTGTTTATCTAACAGTTTAATTAACAGCTCGGATAAACCTCAGCTGCTAGTCTTCTGTAAAAAATACCACATTTATTTACATCAGTACCTCTTTTTTTCCCCCTCCCTTTTGTCAGACTGAAGGTGAGAAACTAGAGATTTCAGCGTTAGCCAATTATGTGGCAGCACGCGACCATAGGTAAGTTTAATGAGCAGCTTCCCGATACAAAAGAAAGGAGAGGAGAGAGCAGGCTGAGGGAAAGCAGGACGGGTTAGGGTTAGAGGATGCTGTAGCTCAGAGTAAAAACATCTCTACTGTTTCATCTTGAATATATGGAGATATTCTTCCAGCCTATATAATTGACTACAGACTTGATGTAGTATAAAGTATATTTTTTCTTGTCTAAAAATGGAACTACTTTTGATCAGAGGAGCAGCTATGTGTATGTTGCACACCGGCAGGAGGTCATAGTTGACACCCCCTTCGTGTCAACGGCCTGCACCTCTACACCGGCGCTGATAGGCAGACCAGAGGCGATGCTGAAGAAAGCCACGGGATGCGCAGTTTATCAGCTGACAAGTGCATATCGGACAAAAGAGCAGCTGAGCGGCTGGTGAGCATCCGCATCCTCACCGAGTGAGTTTTCTTTATTAAAAGATAAAACAATAAATAAATAACATCCTGCACCGCTGCTGGGCGACAGGAAACATAACTGTGTTGCCTCCTGAAAAATAGGGGGACAACTGCATTGTTGGAAGTATCGGCTGAGCTGAGCCACGAGGACGATTTCCGTGCAGAGGTACGTTTCACGCGGAGCTGGCAGCCGAAGCTCCTGTGCTCCTCCTGACGCCACAACGCAGCGCGACATCCGCGCACAAGTCTGCTGTTCCGAGTCGCGCGCGGTCGATATCGACGTGTAACCGAGCCGAGAAGGGTTTACTGCGGGAATTTGAGAGAGGCGTCTGTGAAGAAGAATTTTCTACTGTGCCAAATCGCACGAGCGGCTGTTGTGTTGGGGGGGGGGAAAGGCACCAGCGACGCACTCTGCTGCCCCGCAAGTTTGGACTAAAGCGCGCCGCTGGAAGTTTATGTGCCGCTGCCTCCTCGGACAGGCTCGCAGAAGCTCCACGCAGGTCAGTGTGCTTTAAGTATGTTTTCATTCCTTTGCTCTGAATCGCATGTCACCCACGTGATTTAATTGAAACGGCAGATTCGGTGGTCCTTGTTCAACAACGGTGTCTAATTTGCTCCGCACGCTCCGTTGCGATATCCCGCGTCCCCTGACAAGATGTGGAGGCGAAACATGCCGGGCTCCCAATCCCTCTTTTCCCATCAGTACCTTGATAAAATGAATTCGACCTTAATTTGATCCGCACCCTGTGGATTTTAAACACAATTGCCGCTCTAATGAGTACAAGTATTGAACAAGATGTATGCGTTTCTGAACCGGTCCAATTAGGGCAAAAATACATGGTAACCTGAAGTTCAACAGTCAAAAAGATGCACTTTGTAAAAGTCCCCCACTGCGCTTTGGAAAGCGTCATTTGTTTTAACGTTGTGCTTCTAAAGATTCTGTGGGTCTTGGGTCTTTTTAAATGTCATGTAAAAAATGGCACACAGGAGGAAAGAAATGAGTAGATTGTGTTGCTGCAGGTTACACTGAAGTCAATATATTTTTTTCCTCAGCGGTGAATATAAGAACATAATCTTCTTCCCAGTCTCCATCACCTCTCGCCCCGGTGTCCTACTCCAGACCTCTGACCAGGAGCTGACACCTTGGGATGACTCTGCTCCAAAATGTGACTGCTCATAAAATGCTATATTTATAAAAGAAAAAAAAAAGACCCGAAAGCCTCACTGGGGTGAAAATAACCTGCAGAGATCACCCCGCTCAATCCACCAATATTTTAAGTGTCAAAGTGCTTACACACACACACACACACACACACACACACACTTGCTAAACTGTGGTTTCGGCCTCAGGTGCAGAGGAGGTGGAGAAAATTTCATCAGAGCCTTTGAACGTATTTGAAAGAGGCCTGCAGGAAGGTTGTGTCTGCCACAGGGACTCAAAGCCTCTTGGGTGAGACGTGCTCCTGCAGAAGCCACAACTTCTGGGTTATATTTTCTGCATTAGGAGAAGAGGGGCTGTTGCCTGACAACCAACATGCAATGTGTACTTTGATTTTATGTTTCAGCCGTAGTCTAATTAAAGGATCTTCAGGTCGTGCTGTTAATTAAACGAAACAGTTTACACGTTTGCTGGCTTCAGTTCCTCCTTGTTAGTTGTGTCTCGGCTATACGACGTGGTGACTTGTCTCGCGGTGCGTGCATGTGGCACGAGCAGGAGAGAAATGGTGATCTGATTTCACTGTGGCATGGATCATGCTACACGCAATCTGCAAATACGCGCATCTGAGTCCACGTGATGGCTCAGGAGGACTATAGTGTATATCTGCCCTGCTGAATTGATTTGTGGCCAGGGTCCTGAGTGCTGTTGAGGAACTGCAGCACTTGAGGCGAATCACGACGCGTGCTGCCATTGCCTTTGACAAAATGGCGTTTGGGATTCGTTCGATGAAAGCGGCAAGTTTTGCTGTGAAATACTTGTTTTGAAGTGTTCCATATTCACCTAATCTTTATCCTGTGGCTGTGTCGAGGGGCCACGCGAGAACTGAAACCGGCTTCAAACGACCAGAGTCTGTTCCCTATGCCGGCCTGTAAAGGCATTACAGGGACACTCATTGGGTGATATTGAACATGTGGTTTTGTAGTAGGGCTCCAGAGCATGAGTACAGCTTCATCTTTTTTTTTTCCAAGGCATGGATAATAATTTAAAGTGGCTTTGCTGAATCCGACATCACAATCTATGGCACCGATGTTCTGGAGACTGTCACGGAATCCTGATAAATGAAGAGCGCCGTGTTTACACTTTTCAGGAGCACACCTGGAGTGAGACGAGCGCTCGCGACTCATTTTGCACATCTCTACAGTGAAAAGCAATAACTCCACTGTAGTTGTCTGGTGTAGGACGCGCTGTGCCGTAATGTTGCTAATCCTGCTGATTTAAAGCAGGTGACTACCATTTCCGATGCAGTTGAGACGCAGCCGGAGATTCTCGAGGTGGTTTGGTGCTTCGAGGCTTAAAAATGACTTCAGGAATATTATTTGATGAACTGTGTACACAACACTGTCACTCCATGTTCCTATCCTTAAGTAATTTCCCCTTTCATTATTCCTGGGGAGAATTTAATATTCCGTGTGATGAGAACTGCCTCCTTTAGGGATGACGCCGGCTTAAATACTGGCTCCAAACAGTTTTATAGATCGTTAGGGGGCAATCAAGATGACTTCTCTCCCTCTGTAAAAATAACTCCTCTCGGATCTGAGAGATATGGGGGGAGGGAGTCGATGCATGCAGCTGCGCCTGTAATATCTCACCTTATTACTTGTTGATGCCGACAGTGACTAAGAAGATGACCTTATGAATTATAACATTTGATATGGCAAACAGCGTGGCCGAGTCGCCTGTTTCAACACATCAGAGCAAACACGTGAAGGTTAATGCAGCCTGACAAACTACCCACAGTTCCCTGGGCTCGACCGATGGGTTCCATGTCATATTTACTTTACATAATTGCTGCCCTCTAATCTGTTACTATTAACACACTGCCTGCCTGGCTATTGTCTGCTGCACTCTATTTCACCTGTTTTCTCTCTCGGTGCATTTTCCCTTTGCTCCCATGAGAATAGCCAGACATGATGAATAGTTGGCGTGAGAGTAAAGCATACCATGATGCCTTTAGGATCGTTAAGGTTTTTGTTTTTTTTTTTAGAAAGAAATCAGACGCCGGGATGGCGAGACCTCCATTGGCGGACAGGCTCGCATTTTTGCTTTTAATGACCTTAAGTCAGAGGATTATTTGGCTTTGTCACAGTGATATGACACTTGCGGCAAAGTTTTTCCTGCAAGTTGCCAAATCATTGCTGAAAGTCACCCGGGGATTTGGGAGGAGGGGCATTGCATGCTCTTGAAATGTGCTTGGAGTAGGGATATTTAGTGACAGCACTTGATGCATTACCACTGTGGTCCTTAACTACATTGTATGCTGCACGAGAGAATAAGAGTAAAAAAAAAAAAAAAAAAAAAAAAACATGCTCTGGACGTGAGCAGTTTTAGGACTGTATGCACCTGATGCCGTCTCTGAAGTCACGATGGTGTGTTTTCAAATCTCTTTGTAGAACAGATTTGTATTCTTTTCCCCAATTCATATTCAATTAAAAATAATAATGCAGAAAAGAGCTTTACTAACAGCTAGGAATATAAATAGGGTTTTCTATTAACCTAAAGATGGATTTACATAGTGTTTTCCATCCGGAATATTTGCTCAGTATAATGTGATACCTGCCATTGCATTTTGATTGGAAAGGAGAGGAGCGTCCTCAAGGGAACAACTGCTGTACCCGCCTCATGGCTACTGTAGACTCATTGCATGAGCTAATGTGTCGTTTATAACACAGATTGATTCTTGCATCTCATAGTGCACATACGTGCCAATGCGTTGGTGGTGATGGTCTGCCCGTAGGGTTTTAACGGACAAAAACAGCCACGCCACTCATTGCGGGAGCCTTTGTTCAGCTGCGTACGGGCTAGTCATTTGAGAAAAATGAAGGTTCAAAGCAATGACGGGTCTTGGTTTTGTTTGGAACATTTCCTGCTGCTCTCTGGCCAAAGCGGGCTGAGATTAAAGCCACCTGCGATTAGCCACAGGATGCCGTCCTGCTGGTCCAGCTCTGGGAGCAGCACTGCTTCACACTGTTGTAACCTACAGATTAACATTTATGGCTCAGCATGCTCTGGTGGACTTTCTGGGTCAAGACCAAGTGGCAAGATTGAGGAGCGGGCCTGACATTGTAACAGTACAACTCTCCCCGTGTGCGCCGGGCTGAGCCTGGCGGGGAGAGCCAAACAGAAGTGTGCTTAGTTCTGTCATAGGGAGAACAAAATCAAAATGCATTGTGCTCTCTGCTTGTGAAAATTGCCCTGAGTGAATACCTGCGCCGTTCTTAGGTTCAGCTATTGTGAAATACAGACATTATGTTCAAAGTCCGGAAATGTGACATATTTAAAGCGCAAAGCAAAGACCCCCTGTCACTAACTACAATGCAAAAACACATTTGCCCAATAGGCCATAATTACACATTGTCCAGCTAAAGTAGTAGTTTTATTCTTTTCCAAGATAAAAACATGTTTTTTCTGCTCTTTATGGGGCCTTAACTTCCTAGAATTCTGAGGGCGGATGTCTTTTGCAGTTTTTCTATGATTGCACAAAGCAATATTAGCCCTGGAGGAGGGTTCCCAGAATAGCCTGAAACTGACAAGGGCTTCAGGTCCGGTCTTTTGTGGCCCCTGGACAGCCCAGTGGGGAGTTGGGCGTCAGCTATGCTTGTCAATGGAGCTGCTTGACGGCCTCAATAATTCTGTTGACGCGACCTCTGTAACGCTGAAAGCCGCAGGTCTGGCGGGTGACGAGGAGCGATGATGTGGACGGACGCGGGGAGCTAGTCGGGCCACATGTTCTGTCTTTTTATTGTCTGCAGGGTGAAGAGGAGGACAATATTGAATATCAGGCCATTGAAGAGTGTAAAACGGGCGCCTCGGAGGCAGTGTAATGGTATACAGGTCAGCAATCTTTGACTTCCAGTGGAGAGCGGTGTGCATTCAGAAGTTGGTCTCAGACAATCGCCACGGGGTAGACTCTTCTAGTTTCACCCCTGGAAGTAGAGAGACCAGTGCAATGTTGGTGAAGTTTCAGATTGATGTTTCTTTAATAAGGCTTGCAGTCTCTCAGTATTCTGATAGTGTGCCGTCATGACCTACATACTCCGTAAAACGCTGACAACAAGAGAATAAAACCCTCCAGTTTCTTTACATATAGTGTTTTTATATGTGACACCATATGCCTAAAGAGAAAACGCACTCAATATATTATTCTCTATAAAGTGCAAAAATGGAACTGATGGAATTTGTATTTCTTCTAATTGCATATCATTGAAGTGAGTATTTTGGTTCCTGCTGTTACGGTGATGTCGACGTACGACTGCAACAGCCGGTTAAAGTCTGTATTTGGTCAGATTTGATATTTCCCAGCAGTCACAGCAGCACCAGGGTGTTGCATTCCCATTGCAGTATTGAGGCTCTCCCTCAGACTCCTCAGTTGTCTGCCTCTTTTATATGATTGCTGTGTATATTCCGTCTCCCTCTGCACATGCTAAAATAGGGAGGGCCCAGTTTGTTGTACAATCATGTGAGATGCATTTGAATGACACCCGATGTCAGCACTTTTGAATATCTCTCTGCGTTTGAATTTCTTTATCTGGGAGCCAGGTTTGTATGCTCGCAGCATCTCAAATGTAGTTTGAGCAATGATTTTCAGCCACTGTCTGAGTGCTCTGTTGACAGGCTACAGTGGTGCTCCAACAACAGATTAGATAGTCAAGTGAGGCCGATGTTTGATTGAGAATTTGTAATTGGCAAGGCACCGCTGTCGATCTCAATAAATATGATACCTGCAATGATTATTATCCATTCTTTTGTCCAGATATGTTGTGGACACATACGATGTGAGTTTCATTCTTTCAATCACCCTCCGTGGCGTTGTGATTGCTCTGCAGCTTCATTACAATGCAGCCGCGGTTTCGCCGCAATTTAATTTATTTCCGTAACAATGGGTCGATCGTGGATTTGTCCGTAAACTACCCACAGGTCCGAGCAGTTGATTTTATTTCTGCACACCATGGAGTCAATTCATTATGAGTAAGCATTAGATGGCAATTGTTGATAAGATCCTCAATTAAGGGAATGTACATGAACATCATTACTTCCTCAGCTTCACCGTGTGAAAATAAAACAACACTGGTACCAATTTCAGCGAATGGCAAACTGTGGCCATTGAATTAAGACCGACTGGTGTACTTGGCTGTGGAAGGGAGCACCTTCCACATCACACAGATAAGAACTGGGTTCAATACTAGTAGTCTTGGATACAGATAAACGCTGGAGCTGGTATGTATGAATGCACTGAATAACCTGCTATTACCACTTGAGATGGAGGGAGACACTGCAGAAGCAGGAAAAAAAATCCCTGTTTATTTTTTATATTCCAATTGTCCACACCTAGCAATTACATTTTTAAAAAAAATGAATTTGGCTGTGCTAGCTGTTTTCCCACTAAAGATTCAATGAATATATAACTCTTTCTGTCACTGGTGAAGGGTTATTTGGAGGATTTGTAAACATCCCTGCTCAGCTTATTATGTTGCATGCTGGCGCCGGCAGACGGCTTTTTTTTTATTATTTAATTCACAGACAAAAAAAGCGAACAACAAAATGGTTAGGATTAGACGTTGACCGCTATGATTTTCCATTGACAGACAAGAGAAAGAAAAGAACAAAAAACTGAGTTCAGCTCTGGTTTTTTGGTGATTTGTTTTTTCATAGTCACAGTAGCTTTGTTTGTCTTCTAAATGGGCTGAAACTATGAGGGATGACGCCTCAAGCGCCATGTGCATGGAATAATCTGAAGTGGCTGTATCAGAGATTTGCATCACTTTGCCCCACTTGTGAATATTCTGCATCATACACTGAGACAAGAGATTTAGGATGGAGCAGGATTTCATCATCCATCTTCAGAGTCTCACTGAGTGTGGTAAGCTCATCCGTCACCAGGTTTGCTAAGGATATAGCTGCCACTGGAATTTAATTGCCAGTAACTGCCGTCATGATATTGCTCGCTGTATTTCCCTCTCTTCTTTTCTTTGTCTCTTTACCTGCCGGTCATATTTAAAGATTAAGAAATCTCAAAGTACAGCAATCTACAAAAATCCCAAAATGATTCCATACACGTTACAAGATAATGCAACTCAATTAAACAACATGGAAGCAGTATTTAATCAAATCCCCCTCGAAACTTGCATATAAAAAGATCATCCTCTCAGAAATTGATTGTCTTGATTCTGATTGTCGTGTATTTTTAGGTAATAGTTCCACACTTCATGTAGCAGCAAGGGATTAAGGCACTGAGCCTCGATAAATAACGAACACAATCTGGTTCAGATGGCATCCAGAATTCACAGAGTCTGGGCAACGTGCTGCAGACAAACACTTCTGTGTCTCCAAAATCACTGGTGTCAGGGGGAAACAGGCAGCATCTGATGGAACACTGCCCTGGTTCCCCCTTCTCCCCTTCTGCAAGCGCCGGGAGGCACAAAAAAAATGAAAAAGAAGAAAAACCGGAGGAGAACTGAAGAGAAACTGAAAGAGGAGAGGGAGAGCGAGGCGCGTCAAGGAGGAAGGGGAGAGAGACTCGACAAGATGAATTATGCAAAGCTGTCAGAGGCGGCTATTGTTGGAGGTGCTCGCTGTGTTAAAGGGAGCCAGTCCTGATCTACACCAGCTCCATCAACCACTCTCACCACTCCCCATGGCAGAGAGCCGTCTGATCTGTGCTCCGGCAAATGGCCAGCAACAGGACGAGAGGGGGAGTATGGGGGGGGCAGACCACTTGGTGACAGGTGGATTGTCTTAGAGGGACACAACGGCAACGACAAGTACGCTCTTTATTACCGTTATTTACAGAGGTCACCGACAGGGAGATATGAGCTGATTTGTACAGCGGCCCCGCGGAAATATAATTACCGAACAAAGGCCTAGTGAAGAGTTGCCATTTCAGCATTCTGGTCAGCGGTGGCGACTCCTGTTTTGCAAACTGCTTCGTGTGCTGAAGTCAGGAGTGTGTGCCAACTCACTTAAAGCCGGTGTATTTGTTTATTAAGTCAATTTTGCACAGAAGTCTTTATCAGCTACAAGATATCTAGGAAACAACTCTCTGAGTAATTATTATTTTCATTGTTTCTTCACAATATCAGATTCAAAAATAAATGAATAGAATAAAAGAAGTCCAATTTCCTGTAGCCCAATGTGATGTTTTTAAATTACTTCAAAGAATTCAGGTGTTCCATTTCTAATGATAAATAAAAAGTAAATCTTCACTGTTTAGAAGCTGGAATCTGCAAATGTTTGATCAATAAATTACATTAAAAGCCCTGAAAAAGTATTTTCTCAATCAGATTCTTACCATCAGTAATGGTTTCCTATATGACCACACTATTTACTGAGTTAGAACAGCTTTGTTTATTTCACTTAAGAGATGCCTTATTGCTTTTATTCCACTGTCCTATTCTACCTGGTTTGAAGCAAGAACCCTATAAAAGAAGGAAGGTTCTTTATGCCGCATTGGAACCAAGCCGGTAGTGTTCCACATGTATTTGATTGTAATAGAGCATCTTTGTTGTCAATAACTAACCAAGCATCAAATGATATTTAATAATATTCAGGAGGGCTATTGTTAGCAATGTCTCGATAATGTTTCCTGTTTTTGGCAGGAGGTGGCGCTAATTGCCAAATTTGGCGATCCCCTTCGGTACTAGAATGGAGTCACAACGACGCAATAACCCTTCTTTCTTTTATGTATATTTATTAGTTTGGAATGGGCGGGGCTTAGTTGATCAAACAAAGAAAAACATGTCATGGACGTGTGCACGTGATTTATTATCATTTGATTCTGAAGTTGTTTGGTTCACTATCGGTTGAATGAGATCAAACCACAATCACACAGTCTTGAAGTGGATTCAATTTATTTTTGAGTGTTAACGTCTTTCTAAATGACTCCTAATGTTGGGAAGGTTAGAGACACGTTTTAGCTTACAGATTACTACTTATACTGACACAATAGTTAGCCTGCATTACTTATTACATTTTTAATTATTTCATCAAGTTAGGGTACACTGTTACTTCTGATTACTTTTCCAACAAAGTTAAACCACTCAGTGTAAACTTCACAATCGTATACTCAACACTTTTATTAAAAGTTCTTCAATATAACTTGAATCAAGATTTGAATGGAGCAACATGTAGAATGTTCTATTCTACAAATAAGGATTTTACTGAAAATAATATAGTTGGATGTAACCCCTTTGTAATCACCAACATTTTGATTTGTAATCGTAATTTAACACTTTTGTTTGTTCACATAAACTGTAATTGATAATAATTACATCTAAATTGTAATTTTGTTTCTACTTTTGATTGTTGATTATTTAGTCATAAGTACCGGTATTTAAAGGAACAGTGTAGTATTTAGGGAGATCTATTGGCACAAATTAAATTCAATATTATTAAATATGTTTTCTGTAGTTTATAATCCCCTGAAATATGAATGTTTCTACAGCAGCCCACAGCAGACAAACCAAACACTGGCTCTAGATATGGCCATTCATGATTTTACTTCAGCCACCGTAGTACTCCTTCCCCCTTGTCACACTGAATAATTTTCAGGTGGTTGCATTCTGCAACCTCATCACTAGATGCCACCGAATCCTACATACGGCACCTTTAATGTTGTAGACAAATAGCTGAAATCTGAAGCTTTGTAGTTTCCATGGTCATTAAATGATAATTAACTATCAAAACTGTTGCTTATTGTGTTTTGATGGTGGGCTTTTCAATTGTAGGACTGCAGATAATGATTATTTTTAATATTCTGTAAAAAAATGTTAAAAAACAACACAAAGTCCCAGGTGACATCGTCAAATGTCTTTTGCTCAACCAACAGTCAAAACACCAAAGATATTAATTTAACGATTCATATCAAACGGAGAAAAGCACTGAAGAAACTATACAACCAGAGAATGAATGGAATGTGTCCTTGTTGGGGATTTGTTTTCTGTCAATTTAAAATCAATGAATTGATCACTGGTTTCAGCACCAATCAACTGACTTATCGATCCAGCCATGCCTGGAAAGTTACTCTACTCGTTGGCCATCCTGGCTTGAAGCATCAGAAACATCTTTCCTTTTTTTGCTTTTGATGAAAGACATGCTGTATGTCAGTTGCATATTTAATTTGGAATAAAGCCACTTATTGGTTCCAGGACGTCTTGAGAATGTTGCTCTCCCCCTTTGGTGATGCTTTCCAAATACCCAGTTGGAGGCATAAAACACGACCGCTCTCATCTTTGATGAATAACTGAATGTCAGACATGAAACAAGTAAATCTCCCTTCGATCCTTGAAACCCTTCCAACTGCCCTGAAGAGCCAATTGACTTGGACACCATTTCATCACACCATATTATACAGATGGTTTATGGTTTATGCTTCAAAGAAGTGCAGAGGTGTAGGACAGCACCAGGCGTCGGGGGGACTGTACTCGACTGGCACGGGAGTCGTTGGGCCGCGTGGAGCTGCGCTGCGTAGATCATGAACTGTCTTTTTCCGTGCCTCGCTGGCTCGCCAGAGGATCTCTGTGTGACACTAATTTTGCAGTGTCGACTGTTCCACTGAGTGGTCATGAGTGACCGACTGTCCTGATTCAACTGCATGATCAAAGGTAAAAGGGAATGTAGGAGCGGGTGATACCGGAAAAGTAAAAGTAAAAAAAAAAAAAAAAAAGGAACATAGATTTACGAAAGAAGTCGTGGTTTTACATGCGGAAATTTCTCTTCGAACTTAAACGGACACTTCTTCACATGACTTTGACTTTTCTGGCCCTTTTTTTTTTTTTTTACGGATTGGTGTGAATTAGTGTCTATACTCTCAGAAGGGTAACTGGAAGCAGATTTGGCCTAATCAAGGCAAGACACACTGACTTTTATTCTTCCCTGCTTAAAGTGGTCTTAAGTTCATGCTGTAGTTAAAAGCTTTGAAACTTAAAGCCTGCAGAATCACAATAGAATTCCCCCCAAGAGCCTTTATGACCTTTTTGTACATAATTCAAACCACCATGAATGTCTCTCTTGTGTCCTGATAGAGTCCCCATGTGCATCGCCTGCGTCGGCAGGACACTTTGATGAGCCGTGAAAAAGATGGCACCTTCAGGTCCTTGGAGTAAAGCATAAATGTTTATACGGGGACATGCCTGGTCACTCGAGGGCTTATAGCTGATTAGGACACAAATCCAATTCCTCCTATAGTGGGGGGGGGGGGGCTTGCAGCTCAGCGGATAAGACTGTTTTTCAGACAGCGAATCTCTTTACAAGTCCATAAAGAAGAGGGGGATCGTAATCAGGGAGGCTTCTGGGCGTGTCCGCTTGCACTCATCCTGTACATTAATCTGCCAATCTGGACGGGGGTGTACAATTTCCTGAAAGTGATGAGATGTGAGTGAGATGTCCTGTGGCATCGTAAAACAAGTTGTGTGTGTGTGTGGTGTTGAGAGTTGAGTGTCAGGGTTACAAGAGAGTGTGTCACTGATTGCATCTCAGCCCATCGGGGGAACAGAATGATATCCAGCAACTCCGAGAGAAGGGGGAGAAAAAAAGTAAGTTGAAGAGGGCTAGAACACAGCTCACAATTTTCATTATCCCTGCATCCTGTACTCCACCCGCGACTGCTTCAGTTTTTGGGAAGTCTCTATGGGGCCGGTGCTTTCTTGCGGCGCGAGAGTACGCTATCCTGGCTTCATCGGAAGGTTTTGATGCTTGATGTGAAACGAAGTAGATCTCATTTGGGGAAAGAAGGAAGTCTGATACTCTAGACTTACAGCTCAGCCAAGAGAGAAATGAATGTGTATGTGTGTGTGTGAGTGTCAGGAGGCAGTGGAAAATGGCTGGTAATAAACACTTCTGACACATCGGGGCTCCCATCCACATTCCACTCAAGGGTTTTTTGCGGGTTAGTAACATTATCATACCCCCCCCCCCCAACCCCCCTCCTTGTCCATGTTTTAGAGCCTCGTCTCCACCTGTGAGAGTGTCTTCTTTGAATTTTCAACAAGTTAAGGATTTTAACATTCATCCATCTAATGTTTGCGTACACAGAACCAAATTATGTTGTTTTTTTTGTCAAATGTGATGCACATAGTGGGTCCGTGCATACAGAGAGGTTGGGATACACAGCCAGGTCATTGGCAGTGTGTGACATTTTAATTATTTTGCTGTCAGCGTCTGGGTAATGAAAACGTAATGCAGGTTTGCGTATTATGGAAGCCACATGTCATATAACTGTTCTTGCTGATTTATATCTTGGTTAGCACGCATGCTCACATACAGTGTGGTCGGTTGAATGTAGAATTGTCCTTGACATATACGGTTATGTCAGGAGTTCTTCTCAACCTTTTGTAATTTAAGGCTCACTTCTGGTCGTTAAAACAATTCCGACATCCCATCTTCCCAAATGAGAAAAAAACAAAACGCAACAAAAAACGGAGAAAAAGTAATCTGCGCCGAAAATACGTTATGCCTCTGTCACATATCTCACCGATCACTGCCCGCTATCATGAATCCATGTGTAATGTATTCAGGGTCATATATCCTCAACACATGCTTTGGAGGATTTACCGTTACACGGTTGTCTCCCACATCACTTTTTCATTTAAAAGAAATTAATTTTGTGTCAGTGCATCCGAAAGACTGTTCGCTAGCTATCAGTGGCAAAACCCGTTTGTCACGAACGGATAATGTGGCGTGTTTGGCGTAGCGATGTTCAAACGTAACCAGCCGTTTTCATTTGATGTTTTCATTCATGTCAACTCTTGAGCACATTTAGACCCTAAAATAACGAGCTTTGTTTATTAGGAAAAATAAATCCCTCCGTAGCTCACTAGATGGCACTCTGAGGCATATCAGTGAGAATAGCTGGTTTTAGGGTCAGTTTAGCCCCCCCCCAAATAAAAGAAACATTTTCTCACTTCCTTCTGCAGATAGATACTTCTGCAGATCATAAACATATTATGTTGAATTTGTTTTTTTAAGGTTATTTTTCAATCTTTGAGCACTACAAAATTTCCGTTCACCGTAATTGTATTATTGTATTTGCAACTCAACTGTCAGCGGCAGCTAAACGTAGGCAATTTTAGTGTACAAGTAGACTCCAAGATAAATTGTGTTCTGCGAGAGGTGCAGTTTTAAAAAGTCAGTTCAGAATTTCCGACACGTATCGGAAAGTCTTGACAAATAATACCAGAGCGGCTCAGGTAGATATCACACTGAGACAAATATATTCTTTTTTTTGATAGGGCTGCACGAATATCGACAGATTATTTATCACAATTATGCATTCATTTTAGGGACAATGCATTTTTTATTGCACATTCACAACAGAGCACTGCTTTACCTTGCACGGTGTGCACACGCAGCGGCATAAACGGCTCCAAACATCTCGACCGCCCCCTTTGGTGGCTGGCTGTCAGTTTAGGAGGCGCTTGATTTGATATACAGCTACATTTTCTATGAGCGGAGGAAGCATTTAAAGTCAATATGGCAGTCGATCATGTTCATTTAATTGTGGGAAGTCAAAAATCAAGATTAATATTCCATCAGTGTCACAACAAAAAAAAATATCTATGGACAGCAGATATGCATTTTTCATTGAAATATGTCATCTCACTTGTTATCATTGCTGTTCAGTGTGCATAATCTGACACCGGGTTAACGTGCATATCATGGGTCTAAATTATAATTCTGCATGAGTTACAGTTTGAATTAAATAAAGATATTATTGTGTCAAAACGTCACTTGCCACCAGGATGCATTGATTCGTCCCTCATTTAACCAGCATCTGACACTTGATGAATGTTCATTTTAGGTTATCGTCATGGGGAAATCGAAAAGGCTGAATATTTTTCACTCACTAAAATATTATTGTGTGAAACTATGCTTTCACTAAAATTCCTTTTGCTAGATGTGAAAAATGTGGACAACTTTTGAACTCACTGCAGTGGAAATTAATTTGGTTTTGAAGGCTAAAGCAGAGAGAATGAGGAGGTGATCTTCTTTTTAAGAGGGGAACTCATGTATGACAAGAGTTCACGGCTGAGGTTTCAGGGGTGGTGAGGTTGCGGCGGGGGTGTGGCATTGAGAAGGGGGATAAGTGTGTACTTTTGAAGATGAAGCAGATGGATTAGTGTTATCTGAGCTCCTTGCTTCCTTTCCTCTTCTCTCTCTTTCTGCAGGTAGAGTGAGCGGAGGCCCAAATGGACTGAACAAGAGACCGACTAAGAAGAAAAAGTGGGGAGGGGAGTTTGGGGGGTAAATCGGTGCAGAATCGCAACCAGGGGGGAGGAGGAGAAAAGGGTGAAATAATCCAGTGGCGAGTCGCTCAGGAGAGCGTCGTGGTGAAGGGGAGGGAGTTGGATACCCAGCATGCAGGCAGCATGGAACGGGTGAGGGAGCAGCGGCCTTTCTGCTCGCTGTCCAAGAGCCAGAGAGACCGAGAGAGATACTGCGAGAGAGACGAGGATCGGGAGCGTCGATACACTGCCTCCTCGGTTGACCGGGAGGAGGGAGCCTGCCGCGTACCCACTCAGCAATCCTACAGCTCCAGCGAAACACTCCAGGCCTTTGACCATGACCCTTCACGGAGGCTGTTTGGAGGCAGAGTCAAGGAGATGGTGCACAAGGAGAGCGCCGAGTACAGCAGGCCAGGTTAGCCACAGCAAAGGTTTACTCTGATTCATTTTTTTCCCCCAATGTTTTCAGGATGAATTTCCATAATATGAGCTGAAAAGTTTTGCAGTTATTGAGTTAAAATGTCTGTATTGATTTTACTGTTTTATCTCTCGAAAGAGTTTCTTAGACTTATGATATGATACACAACAAATTTAAATATGAAAAACAAAATCCTCGTATCCATGCTCATTTACTGATGTTGAACAGTGTTAGGTAGAAGCATCATTAAATAATTCATTAGTGAAATGAACTATGATGCAGGGGCTTTGTCGTTGATCAACACCATTTAGTTTCATCTTCACAAACATGCAGTGAAATCTCACATGGTGTGGGATACAGCTACTACGATGCTCATACCCTGCTGGACCACATTACAATAATAAGGGAGAATGCGCAGTGAATAACCCTGTCCTTTAATTGGCTGTTCTGAAACTGCTCTAATTTCTGTAATCAAAAAAGTTTGAGCAGTTTATTCTATTTTATGGCACTCCTTTGGCTCATAAGATTGCAATTAGAAAACCTCCTTCTACATTTTCTCGGTGCTAATTGGTGCCCATTTCAGAATTAACGGGATGATGATGAAGTTTTGGGAGGAATGCTATTGTTCCTCATTTCTTTTTCAAATCTGGGAATTTAATGCCAACGACTGTTAATACATCACAGTGAATGTAAGATTCAATGGTATTCATCTGGTTGGGGAAAAAGAACATATCTTGGGTAAATGAGTGCAGATACTACAGTATCTGCTTATTGTGGTGTGTGTGTGTGTGTGTGTGTGTGTGTGTGTGTGTGTGTGTGTGTGTG
>NW_022280067.1:1473438-1480139 GCF_004355925.1 Anarrhichthys ocellatus | reverse complement strand
GTGTGTGTGTGTGTGTGTGTGTGTGTGTGTGTGTGTGTGTGTGTGTGAGAGAGAGAGAGAGATGGTGTATGAAAGTGTTGTTATCTAATGATCATTTTTAATGTGAAGAAATCTGTTTTCTGTATTTGGCACCATTTCCAACAGGACAAAATACATTACAAAGGGACATAACGAGGGAAAATACAAAATCACCTCACATATGACATGAAAAACATAAAATATGTAAACATATGTTATGTTGTGCTGCATTTGTTTTAACAATGTTGACACGTCTGACCTGGACATTCTAAAAATCATTATTGATAAAGTAACTATTTTGTTGTGGAAGTGAATAAATGTAGATGAGCTCATTTATATCTAAAATACATCTCAATAAAAAATGTAGGAACTATATTATATTTACTAAAATAATTTCAATTTCAGGTTGATCACATGATTAATCATTTTTGGGGTGTCGGTGCCGTACTGACCAGATGGCAGAAAAAATATTAACACGTAGATGATTAGATTAAATGATATGAAATGAGTCAAACATTGAGCATATTTTCTAGTCAGTTCTGGAGCTTCCTAATGAGGTCGACATGAGGTGTTTTTGTTTATTGACAATATTTCTGCCTCTTAAATTGTATTAATTTATTTTTGCTCAGACGCGGCTATTTTATTTCCAGTGAACACCAGAGCCTCGATTCATTCCAAATGATTAGACCAAAATAGGTATGGTAGTGAGTTATTGTGAAATAAATGTGTCCATCTACACATTTTCATATGTGTCGATGAACACAAGAAGCTTGGGTTCTGGTGATTTGTTTTGGGTTTTAAATGTCTGAGCAAAGTAGGTCATCTTAAAAAGCTCACCTACTTCCAGAATCGAGTTTGAGCTGCACTGGGATTCACAGTAAGTCAAAGAAAATGCTTTTGAGCATCTTGATAAGTTGATGAGTGTGGGAGGACGTTGTTGAGCCTTAATTCAACAATTACCTGCTCCTCTTCCATCATGTTCTTAGGTTTCTTTCTTTTCTTGGCCATTAACCGTGTTGTGGATTGGCTTGTTAACTTTACAACCTCTTGTCATTCACAGGGCAGACGTTTTCGCTGAGGCAACTCGGGATCTGTGAGCCCTCGGCTCGCAGGGGCTTGGCGCTCTGCCCTGAGACGGGCCTCTCCCACCCGCTCAGCAGCTACTCCAGAGGCCCGGTCGCTACAGAAAACCATGAACCTGTATCACCGGAACGTACCATGACTCTCTGGGGAACGGGGGCAAACTCTGGGCAGGATTCATGCCTCTCCAGCCGCTCCAACTCTGCGCTCACGCTCACTGACACGGAAATGGACAATAAATCGGACAATGAGATGGGTGAGTAGGTCACACTTTTCCGTCTTTTTGTCTTGTTCGCGGATCATGCTTCCAAACGCTTTGCAAAGGAGAGGAATCTGTATGTAAAAAAAACAAAAAAAAAAAAAAAGGCAGCAGTTACGGTTGGCGCTGGAGACAAGGCCCTGATTGGTGGAGGCAAGTGGAAGCGCGATTGGTGGGGCCGGTATCTGGAGAGGCATTTGCAGCTGCCTTCGGATCAAAGGCGTGATTCCTAGCTGCATGCAGGAAAAGAATGTGGCCTTCCGATTGAGTAGTTCGTAGTCACCTGGTCCTGCTCCACAGGAAGCAAAGGAGTTTGATGAAGTTTCCCCATGGGCTGGCGTATAATCAAAGATAGCTTTGTGTGCCTCACTCTGAGGTTTTGCTTAGAAATTCTGCAGTGGTTGACTGGGCACGCACAATGGCTGATTAAATGGCTACCACGGTTTGAAGTGCAAATGTGATCACGCTGGAAACCTGAGACAGTGGATTGAGGGTCTGTGTTTGAAGAGGGCAAATCTTTGCTGCATCAATTGCACACAAGGTAGCTGCATATTGTTGCGAAATGTAGACTTTATAAACCATGTTCTTGTTTGTTTTGTTACCCTTACTCCCTGAAAGGATAGTTAGCAGTTTGGAACGGCCTTTATGTCTTTTGTAATATACTTTAACAAGGCATTTAGTGCTGGTTTTTTAACAGTATTTCTTCATCCGGGCTTCCATGCTTTGAGTCAGTAATGTATTCCCCCTGTCTTTTAAATTCGTCCTTAGAGCTTCATATGTTTTAGTGTACAGCTTTAAGATTTCTTCTCTGGTGTTGAGTGCAGCTGACATTGTTCATCATTCCTCATCATCAAAGTGCGAGCCATCACCATTAAAACACACTGAATGTAAAGCTCTAATTATTTTTAAAAAAGCCATAATTTGAAAGAGTGGCAGGCAGTTAAAATAATTAGGGTTGATTACACTGGCGAGAACATTAAATAGAGGGTAAAAAGGGAAATGTCTTGTATTCGTGTGCTATCAATTTTTATTCGGAAAGCATTGGCTTCGGTCTGACATTTGAGACAAGTCATTTTCTTAATGGCGGTATTCATCACAGTGAGCTTGTCTCTGGGAGGGCAGCTGAGTAAGTCTTTTTCAAAATGCCTTCCCTACCCAAACCCATGTGTTTGTCCTAATGTCTGGCCTTTTGCTGTTAGCCCAGTGCACTGTATATGTTTAGGATTCACTAGAAAGCTCACCCCAACCACAGAGGTGCCGGTAAACACCCGCCTAACCTCCTCAGCACTGGACTCCAGTCAGATGTGTTGCTGTATAGGCCAAGCAGGAAAACATATCATCAGTCGGTGCTCCGTTCTCCAGGACAACGCAGAGTCCAGCTTCAATAGCTTCTCAATTGAGCTTCAATTGCACCTGCCCCCCACCACTTATATTGCATGAGCACACACACACACACACACACACACACACCATCCTACCGCCGTCTGGCATACCTCCTCTGGAGTTTCATTTGGAAACGTCACAGGAAGCTGCTGCTGATTGGCTCCAGTTAGTACAAGGTCCCACTGAGACTTTGTCTAACTCGCTTTTTGCCTCAATTAGTTTCATAAAAGGTAAAATAAACAATACCTGCTGGATCTGTATCCCAGGTGCCATTCCTTTTTTATCTTACAAAATCAAAAGCATCTAAGAAAACTCATTTATTTATGTAAGAGTGTGTTTGCTCTTTGTTCTTTTAACCGCATGCCATTTTAATATGCTACAAATGTACAGTAGGAAGAACAATATGAGTCACGGTGTAATTAAAAATTCTAACTCCCTTTCTTTTTTCTAAAACTATTTTTGGAGCCATTTCGTCATCTAGATTTTGAGCTGGAGCGAAGGAAAATCTGTCCCGCTGTTCCACCTCTATAGATCTCGGTCTCTTTTTTTTTTTTTTTTTTTGTCAGGAGGCATTGCACTTTTGACTTTCACAATTTAATGAAGCAGCTATAGGAGAAATGACCCATCCAAAGGTTTCCATCAACTGAATATGCATGCAGAAGCTCCGACAAGGGGCCGTTCAGCCCCACTTATTCATAAATGAACTCAATATTTCATTCTAATTCGCTCTGTTCAACAGAGTGTTCGACACAGACAAGTACCAAAGGCTCGGCGCATTCGTAGAGCGCGGCATCTGCAAGTCTTAACCTTTGTGATTCAAGTATAGGAGGTCCACCTTTTTTAAGAATGAAACGAGAGTGGGCATCTTGTCGAGTGCAGCCACAGACACGGAATGAGAGGGGTTGTTTTCTAAAGTGATTCATTGGTGAGCATATCTTTCAGTTCCTCAGGAGTAAAGAGGACCCAGCCAGTCAAAGAGATGAGAGTACATTTCTGTGTAGTCAAGGATTTATAAGGTCGTGTGTCAACACTTAAAAAATGTTTGATGTTGACATTTATTACTTCTCTTGTACAAGATAATTGGCTTTAAAAAAAAGGAAAGTATTATTATTGAAGAAATTAGATAAATATATATATAAATGTTTATATAAATATATATATATATATAAATAAATTTAGATATATATTATTGGATAAAAAAAAATGTATGAAGGAGGAAAAAAAAGAGAAAGAATCTGTTAAGCAGCTTTCATTGATTTTACACTTAAGATAATCCCCTGCCAGTGATAGAATCCCATGAAAACAAAATTGATTGATTAAAGTGTCCGTTTTGTGGGTTTTCTAGTTGTAATAACGTCCATTTGATTCTCAGCAGTCTTTTGTATATCTCAGTAGATGAGACCGTCCCATTTACATTTAGTCTTTACTCCATGAACGCTACGCAGCTCAGCTTTGACCAAAGAAACAAAAGAGTGCCTTCATTTCTCTGTGCCTTAAAATATATATATATATATATGTGTTTGTAATGTATGTCCAATATATAAAAACACATGAAACATAAATATGGAAATTCATATAATTTTTGTAAAATATTATCTAAAACTATTTAAAATAACTCATCATTTATTTTGAATATATCCATACTTGTGTTGATAGACTACATCAATATAAAAAACTTTCTCTTCATGCAGAATTATTTAATTCCTCACTTTCCTATAACTGACAGCTTGCCATACACAAACACCCACGCTTATGTGTGTGTGTGTGTGTGTGTGTGTGTGTGTGTGTGTGTGTGTGTGTGTGTATGTATGTATGTATGTATATATATGTATGTATGTATGTATGTATATATATGTATGTATGTATATATATATATACATACATGCATACATACATACATACACACACACACACACACATAAGCGTGGGTGTTTGTGTATGGCAAGCTGTCAGTTATAGGAAAGTGAGGAATTAAATAATTCTGCATGAAGAGAAAGTTTTTTATATTGATGTAGTCTATCAACATATATATATATACGCACACACACACACATATGCTCGGTTACTATGGCGCTGTGACGTGTACCAGCTGTATAGTGCTGAAACTTCATGTCTGCAGGGAGCGTACGTAACGCTACTGTAAGCGGCACCCTGATTTAAAAAAAGAAATGTTTGCACTCGGCAGTTGAAGTGAGAGAAAATGGAGCTTTGAACTGCTTACTGCAAGTTTTTTGTAGCATGTTAATTGCAGAAGATTAGGAGACAACAAAGTCATCCAACTAAAGCCCCATCCCCAGTATAATACGGTAACTTCATGTCATTTATTGATTTAATCTGCATTATGGGAAATGCATTTATATGGAGTTGTACAATTTATTGAAATCCCTGGTGCCCCAGTTATTTTTGTAAGATCGTTTTCTAAATGACTTGTAACCTTTTATAATTGAGAAAATTCAATGGATTCAATGTGTTTGAAATATTCCTGTATTTTTATGACAGATTGGAGGATGGAAATGAGCTGCTTTTCAAACAGTAATTACAGAACTGGTTTCATAATGGTACTACGGTCTTTACTGAAGCTGTATTTGTACCGGAGATGTTAGAATGTGGGTCACATGTTGTCCTTGGGTGCTTCACTCCCATGGAGGCAAGCAGCTGTCAGACAAATGTGGAATTTGTTGAAATGTCTTGGAAAACAAATAACGGAACTAACCATGCACTCTTGTTCTTCTTGTAAAATTGAATTTGTCACTGCTCTGTAATAGATGGAATGCAATTTTCTCAACCCATTATAGTTTAGAATGCCTTTTTAAATGTAAGATTTAAAGCCTCAAAATACACATGAACTCATCCTTCGCGGTGCTGCACTGCCAGTCCTGGTAACAAACACTGAAGGCAATCAATATTAAATGAGGACACAAAATCTCCTCGCATAAAAAAGCGCATGTATCACAACTGTGGGGCAGAAGCTTCCAATGGGGGCCGCCATCCTGCAGCTACCAGGCCACTACGGCGCTTTCCTGCAATGTATTTTTAATGTTTAAATATTAAATGATTATATTTAAGGTTCAAGTGTTACCGGGATATAAATATTCATATTTTAGGGCCGTTAGGTCAACGTATAGCTGCTGTGTGAAAGCGAACATTGAGAAAGGTTGTTTTTTTTTCCCCTTCCTGCCCTAATGTTGACTGTGCTGCCTCCCGAATCAATATTATACCCCTCATAAAACATGAATGACTGCACGGATCAGAAACATAGCATGGCCCAGTTGAGTTGTATTCCTAATAGGGTGTGAAAAAGCGCGCACTGACTTGTTAGGTACTGCAGCTACAGCACTGCAGCACATCGTGACAGACAGCCCTCCTCGGCTGTAGAAACCGTCACACATGGGGTTTATTGTTTGGTGTGAGCGGCTTGGCGTCTGCTGACCCCTTGTTAGGAGAAAGGGACTTCCACTGCGATGGCTGTAATCCTTTGTTAAAGAAGCATCACTTGCTCCGGCCTGCACCTTCTGTCCAAAGTCATTTCATGAGGAAAAAAAAGAAAAGAAAGTGTGTCCCTTTTGATGTTTTCATGGAGGATGGCCAGTGCGGCTGTAACGCGCTCACGCTCCGCGACTGTTTACGAGGAGATGTATCGGAAAATAATTTCAATTTGTCAAAAAAAAAAAATATCGCAGGTCTACAAAGCAGTGGTTCACGTTTTACAGTCGAGTATGGCTTACGGATTCATTGTGTGAACAGTGCCAGGAAAAGGTTAATTAAATCAGTGGAGGAGTCACAGTAAAGTGTGCTGTAGCACAGCAAGCACCAAAGGCTTTTTTGGGTGGGAGTATGAAAGCATATCAGACACCCTCGAACATGCTTCCCTGTGTGCACATATTCGTGTTCTCTCACTTCTCTCCTGTCTCACGCACACACACACACACACACACACACACACACACACACACACACACAC